>NC_052636.1:25134811-25213677 GCF_016161935.1 Mauremys reevesii | reverse complement strand
CCATCTGGTGAAAGGAGTTGAATTCTGGGCATGAAAAACACCTGAGGCTTAAGGAGGCAGAATTTTATTGCGCACCTGAAGTTTTGTCTCTCACAATCACTGGGGACATTAGGGTTTGTCCCTTTTTGTTTCACCTTTTCCTCCTGTCCCTCCTCCTTTCTCTTCTTTCTCTTGCTTATTTGTTGTTTCTTTCTCCTGTTCCCCTCTGAATACCAGGAGGGGTGTGGGTGTGTTACACAGGGAGTACTCTGCAGCTCCCACTGTGGGAGAGTCCACCCAATAATGTAGGGCACAGAAATAGAGCTCATGGGCAGTGATCCCCACCAGTGACCTGGGCCATCCTTTCGGCTCGCTGGTGAGAACCCTCACTCGCGTCTCAGTCTCTCTCCAGATTATTGTCTTGGCTGAGCAGGGGTTATTGACAGGAGAGGAGACTCACTGGTCCTATGTATTGGTCTCTTTTTTAAGACCAGAATATAAATGATCATGAGACCAGTTCTGTGTTTGATTAATTTTGCTGCTTCTCTCTGCATTAATGGTCTCTGAGCAGTTCATGATTCTCTCCTAACATTGCAAGTTCTCCTCAAATACTTGCTGAATAATTCCTGTGCACTGTTGGTCTGGAGCTCATCTGAGAGCGCACTTTATTCAGGTCATTCAATGTCTGGAAATTCAAGATCCGATGAATTGGTTTTGAAAATCAGGGCTCTCTTACAGGTCCTATTCCCCAACTCTCTGCCTGCCACTGACTTGGCTGTGTGACCTAAGACAAGTCAATTCTCCTTTCTCTGGCCTTAGCGTCTCCTCTTTCTGGTAGGGATAATAAGGAATCCGCTCCTACCTACCTCACGGTGGAGTGCCTGGCAGGAGCTGGCTCTAGTTTTTTGGCCACCCAAAGGAAAAAAATTCAGCTGCTCCTGCCCACACCCTCCTGCTGCCCCCCAACCCCTGGGCTTCCCCAGCACCCAGACCCTCTGCTGCCCCCCGCTCTGGGCCTCCCCCACCCACAGCCCCTGCTGCCCCAGTCCTGGGCTCTCTCCCCACCCACAGCCCCCTGCTGCCCCAGTCCTGGGCTCTCCCCCACACACACACCCCTGCCACCCTAGCCCTGGACTCTGCCCCCTGACCTGCACCCTCCTGCCATGGGCTCTTCCCCCACATATGCCCCCACATTGCCCCAGCTCTGTGCTCCCCCTCCCCACCAGTGCTCCCCCACCCACCCACACCCTGTGCTGCCCCAGTGCCTGGGCTCCCCTCCCCACCTGTGTACCTTGCCCTATGGGGGCACCAGATTTGCATATATTTTTGCATTATGGGTACAAAATAGCCCCTAGTTCTGACTCTGGGACCCCCATATTAGCGCTAGGTGCTGTACAATCTCTGGCCAACACTGGGACACCCAGGGGTTCCCCTCAATCTCCCTGAGCCTCACTGCTGTAATTGCTTCTGACTCCATCTGGATCACCCCCCCACTTAAAAACCCACCTTGTCAAACTGTCCTTCTTTTTCCCTGCCCCCTGATTCTGCTTTCACACCCCTGGGCCCATCTCCTCTCTTCGTCCCTCCCGCCAGGTGAGCAGAGATGGAGGCAACTTCAACCACTGGAGCCAGCCCCAGTGGCGCTGCAGCCACGCCCGGGGGTGTTTGCAGACACAGGAAGGAGCAGCTTTGGGAACAGGGGTGCTGGAAAGAAGGCAGGAGCCAGGAGAACAAATCCCAGAGACCCAACATGGGGGCAGCTCCTGGGGGAGCAGGGCTCTGGCACAGCCAGGGGCAGGGCAGCTCCTGGGGGCAGGGCTCTAGCAGCGGGCAGGGGCTGGGGCAGCCTCCTGGGGTGGGGGCTCTGGCACATTGTGGCGTAGGAGCCGGGCTCAGCGCAGCTGCTCACTGGTGGCCACGCGTGCTGCCACAGCAGCGCTGGAGCCGCCCGGGCGGAGTGGAGCCGCTGTTACTCAGCTGCAGCAGGGTGCACCCGACTTCCCGCTGGGCTCCAGCGTTGGGGACAGAGCCTGGGGCGGCGTTCCCCTGGAGTGCGGCTGGCGGGGCGGGCAGCAGGGCGGGAGGGGAGAGGGGAGAGGGCCCTTGACAGCGGTGCTGGCGAGGTGGAGGACCCTTGGGGACAGGACGCAGCACTGGGGGGGCGGGACTTGGGCAGTCACGAAGGCGCCAGCTCAGGGAGGTGTGGCGGTGCTCGCCATGGGAGCAGTGGCGGTTTTTTGCTTGGAGTGGCAAAACTGTTAGAGCCCAGCCCTGGCAGCATCACCCAATATGCCAGTAACACACACACACTACCCGCAGACCCTCCTGCTGCAGAGTGCACTTTGGGAACCTTGAGGCTTTTAGGGCCGTGTATCACACGAGTGTCAAATATCTGCCTCTGTTGCTCAAGTGAAACTGGGAGTTAGGATCCAACTTGACAGACCGAAGCTACCCGACCTTCTCTCTCAAACCCTGAGCCTTCTCTACCCCAAACCAGAATGTGCTTGGGGTGTAACAAGCAGGCGGCTGGAGTCAGAGCTGCTGCCCGGTCAGGGTTACTTATCCACTGACACTCGGTGCATCCTTGAATGCTGGTGGGGATATCAGACAGGGGAGCTCCAGCAGCAGAACACTGAATCTCACCCAGGATTACAGATGACACAACTCCTCACTGATCTGGATTGTGCCCCAGCATGTGAAAATGGCCTTGGGGAGGTTGGTAGTGACATTTCTTGAGACATGCAGAGTCTTGCTCCCATATCACCTGACGTAATAACAATAACAGGAAGGGCGGTATATGGAAAACTGATTGTTCAGCTCGCTTTTGACCTGCATCATATTTTGCAATATATTCCAAATAAGAAATTAACATGCAACGTATGTGTGTGTCATTGTTTGGGGTTTTAAGCTTTAAAAGGCTTGTGTGATTTTTAGCTCAGGGGGACAGTATTCCAATAGCTGTTGCTCCCTGCTCACTTTTAACTAAGAAAAGAGCCTCAGGCTGAGCTGATTCAAAATCAATCGTGTGGTCGTTTTCCACAACAGCTTCAAGAGGTCCCTGTGATGGAATGTAAATGTCTTCTTCACACCTTCCCCTGGGAGAATGGCTGTTTGACCAGCTGTTTGCCTTGCTGTCTCTGAGGAACTGTTCTGTGGGTGTTCCCCAGAATTGTAACTTTTTCAGTAATATCATATAGTAAAATCTCATAACTTTACATACAGTGTTACTACACATTTTAACAGGAGGATAATATTCAGTAGATTATGTGTTTTGAAATGATACCTCACAAGCCATACTGTGTACAAAATTGATCATAATTTTCAGGAAGAGTGAACACAGGGATATAGACTGACACAGTGTCTGTGTATGTGTTCCCAGTGGATATGTGGGTATTTCAATCCTCATAAGCACAGTGTTCGGCATCTTCAAGGACCTGGGAACTGGTCCTGGGAATTCACTAGTTTTACCAAGTGTGACACTGTATGGAATTGTGAGACACTTTGGTATTAATAATAAAATAATAATATAATCTGATAAAATTGCAATATGAATTGTGCTAGATATGCCATGTAAGGTGTCAGTGAAAATGTTATGATTTGCCAAGTATGATAATTTTGTTTCTATGTTTGTATCACCTCTGTATTGTGAGTTATAGATATGTAGGTTATATCTGTATTTCCAGACTTGTGCAGTATTTCTGGGTGACACCCCCAGACATATTGGCATCAACACTGCCTAGCCTGTTTGATGGCCCATTCAGGGTCATCATCTGTACAATGAGCCCATGGAAAGGACCAAGGGGATACACCTATTGAGTCAGCAAGACATGCCGGGGTATGCCTGTGTAATGAGAACTTCAAGGCTTTTCCATGCCACGTGCTGTGAAGCTTGTGTTTGGGACACAGGAAGTACAGGCCACATGGCAAAAGAAAAAGGAATGTAAAGGGCAGCTGCATCATCTCCATTTTGTCTTCAATCCCTCTTCCTACCTCTGGAGCAACTTCTCTACAAACTGAACCCTGGAACAAAGGACTGAATGACCCATCCAAGCTATGGGTGTGTTCCAGACGGACTTTCAAGCCAGCAACTCACCAATACTGCTAAGAACCTGATATATCCATTTTGGAATGTATCTGACTGCTTTCCCATTTAACTTCTTTCTGTCTTTCTTTCGTTTAAACCTTTAGTTTAGATGCTAAAGGATTGGGTGGAATTTTGGGTAATATCCAAACCTATACTGACCTGGTGATGTGGCTGTGACCCTTTCGGGTCAGAGGAACACTTTGTTTATGTGAGCAGAGTTTTTAAATAACCTCTCACTGTACTGGACCTCGCTGCTGATTAGGAGTCAGAGAACTGGGATGCAATAATGGGGGCTGTGTGATTTCTCTTTTCAGCTTCTCGATAACCCATGTAGGATCAGAAGCACAGTTAGTGACTGGTCAGTGAGTTTAACTTCAGTGTTAACCAGCAATTTTGGGAGCATCCGCTCTCCTTTTTTCAGCCTGCCCTAACTTTGGCATTTTCAGTGAGAACTGCCCCTGGCCCACCAGGTCACACTAAACACTGAAGTTAAATTAATAGAATGTTTTTTTTTTTATGAACAAGTCTTATGAAATCAACTGAACTCCTTTGTTTTCTTTCATCTGAGCAGGGTTTCTAGTTTTCCAACTTAATTAGATATATCAGATGCAAAAAGGGGAAGAGCCATGGGTCCCAGACCTCCAGGGTTCAGAGGAGAGAGATCCTGAGATCTCCCTGCACAGGTGAGGAAACATTAAACCACCTCAGAATCTGTAAGTGCCTGAAGGAAACATCTGGAATGCCCAACAAAGCCCTTGAGAGGTCTCTCAGTTCATTATTATTTGCCAGCAGGGTCATATCCTCAGGGTAAATATAGCTCATGGCTTCTGTAGATCCTAGAAGACACCAGGCAGTGGCTTCCTCCCTTCCCCCTGCGTATTTGGATGGGATGTGAAGGCTGAATTCATCCCCCTCCTCTCTCCTATTTGGGGGAAGAGTTTGGGGGAGTTCAGCTCCTGATTTTTATTTGACCTGTCTTCAGCACTTGTTTTGTTTGGTCTTCCCCTTTCCATCCCTGTCTGAGGTTTCTGTCTCTGTCACAGCAGGTGATGCAATGGCATGTGAGAAGAGGGCAGAATTCTCAGCCTGAAAATGTTGAGCCAGTGGGTAAAAACAGAGCATTATCTCAAAGATCGAAAAGGAATGTGTCCAGGAGTCATGAGCAGGGAAAATCCTGGGAGATTCAGCACAGACCAGAAACAGATCAAGGAAACCAGCCAGAGGAGAAAGTGGATAAATTAATTTCCTCTTGGGGAACTCAGAAGGTCCTCATGGAAACCACAACACAGCAGGATATCCTCAGGCGAAAGAGAAAAAATACATGCACTGAGTGTGGAAAAACTTCAATCACCGGCGCAAATCTTTCTAAACATCGGAGAATCCACACAGGAGAGGCCTATTAATGCCGTGATTGTGGAAAATGCTTCACTACTAGCCCAATCCTTTCTCAACATCAGAGAATCCACACAGGGGAGAGGCCCTATGAATGCCGTGTGTGTGGGAAAACCTTCTCTTGGCACTCAGCCCATATTAGGCATCAGAAAATCTGCAAGGGAGATCAACACTGTAAAAATCTCTAAGGCTATCAATACTTTACTTTTCCTGATTCCCACGTACTAACTTTTAAAGCTTTTTGAACTTTTTGCAGCACCGTTATCTCTCAGCTTGACCAGATGGTGGCCCATTTTGCCTTTTGCAGTTCACCCTCTTTTAGATGGACCTTTGTCCTTTCTATTGTCCCACAAGTAATCTGACTGTGCCTTCGTATGAGGAACCAGGGAGCATCACATTTATACCATTCCTCCTATTGCAAAGTTATTATTAGAGTCACCAATGATTCAGATTGTATCATTGCCAGTTGTTCTCACGTTGCTCTCGGTTCCGCTGAAGAGCAGAACTATTGAAACTTTTCAAATTTTATATGTAAATGAAGAGGAGCGGGAAAAAGTGTCATTTCAGCCTCTGTGACACCAGGAGAATACATGGTGACACAGAGATTCCTCCCTTCCCCATCACATAGAACTTTTACCTTTGCCTGAGCCATGCAGAGTTTATCTTCATCACATTCTATCCATCCACTTCTCAAAGTGTCATGTGATGAAGCATTCTCCATTGTCTGTGCTTGCAGATGATGTTTTGACTTCTTTAATCCTATATCAGAGTCACTATGACTGGAGATTAAAGTGTCAAAGTCCTGGGAGGAATTCAAATGGATCCCAAATACAGTGTTATTATTTGGAGTTTAAATCCCAGGTTCCATCTATTGTAAAGCCACTTCTGGCAGAGGGCTGTTTTCCCTCATTATGGGGATGCTAGGATACTAAAAATGTTGTAAATAACATAACTGACGATTGAGACAGGGATGAGTGAAGGAGTTTTGAATGGATCAGAGGACAATGTGGTGGGAGAATCTCTTGTCCCGATTCTGAATAATCAGATGTAACCTGCTCTGGAATTTCACTTGACACTTTCTTTGTCATGTATTCTCTCTGTGATGTGGGTTTCTATCTTTCCTGAAGGCTGTTTGGTCACCCAATTGAATATTAGTTCAGTTTGATAGGATGTATCTCAGATTTATTGAAGAATTTAAGACAATGACCCTTTCCTAAAGTCCTCAATTATGATTTCAGCTTTGCTTTTCCCCATCCCTCCATGATGACATGGAGAAAGTTGAAGTGCAGTTCTATCAACAGGAGAGAACTCTCTAATATACTGGACAGGCTAACAAAGAAACAGCAGTGATTTAAAATCTCCACTCAGAAATGGTGAACAACAGCAGAACCCCAACTAAGTGAAATAAGAGCATCTGATCACAGTGTATTTCAGTTGTTTAAGGCAATATTGTCTCCGATGATCTGGGAAGAGAATTCCATGGTAAGTGGTTTTAAACTAGGCAAATGCCCATGTGTTTTGGTTCCCAAAGCATTTGTAACAGGCCCTACAGAAGATCTCTCCTAGCTAATCCTATGCTATGAGAAATACAACCCTTCATGACACAGATGTTGAGGAAATAGAAGTGGAGTTTTTGTCAATTTATTTGTAGGTGCTAAAGATGTGTATAAAATGAAACCAGTGTTGAAAATGTAATAGCTTCCAAAAAATGGCCATTTTTAAATAGAATCTCCAGCTCTGGTAACTAACGAAGATTCTGATCCAGGCCTGTATCCAGTCCCTTCCCTGGACCTGTGCCACCGAATTAAAGAAAAGCTGGGCATGTTTCATGAAGCCATTCCTCATTAACACTGCTGAGATTTTAAGTGGTTTTGTAAAGGAGTCTACTTCAGAGAACTGTAACTACCCTATCAAAGACCAAGGATTTGGAAAGAGCTGAGGTTGAAAGAGTCCACACCCAGTTCTTGGTTTCCACCCCAGTAAAGGAAGCTATGGTGACCCAAGGAAAATTGTTTGTACAATTCCACTTCCTAGTTCAGTGTCACTGATTACACTTCCAAAGTATGCCAGGGTTAGATTGAGAACAGTCATCCTTCACTGTTTGGATGCAAGGAGAGAGTGCTTCATAGGACAGTCCTTCCCTGTGATCCCAAACTGGCTGCCTGGTTGGGTAACAAGGACTTTCAGGCTGTAGAAATGATGGTAACCAATGAGGCAACAAATGTGTCAGCCTCCAATTTCAGACTTCCGGATACACACATGTTGAGTCCTGAGACTATGGTTTTGTGTCTGACGCTGTGGCTACACAATTAAGCTGATGTTGGCACAGCTGCACCAATGTAGCTGCACTGCTATAACAGATGCTCTAAGCCCGTGGGAGAGATCTCCAAGCAGTTGATCTGGGTTTGATTCCCAGCCAGTGCAATAATGGCTTTTCTCTTCTGTTGTTTCCTCATCTGGAAGTGGTTTAATTTCAGTCACATTGTGTTACAATCACATTATGTATAGAATGAGACAATAAATGTGTCAAAGTCAGCAGGTCATACAGGATGGAGGCACACAAGGGGCTGGAATGTGTCATCTGAGAAAGACAGAACCCTTGAAACCTGCATCTCCATCCCCTGGCCTTGCGTGTTATGATTCCAGCTCGTGAGCTGTTTGTAGAGATGTTCGGCATGGTGGGAAATGAAGTTTTGAGTCAGTTTTGCTCCTGCAGATTCCTTTGCTGTTACAATTATAATGACATGAACAAAGGGAGGCACAATAAACATAAACCCCAAATTGCAATACAGGTGGGAAAGAGACGATCATGGTTAAGCCAAACACGTCAAAATAAAAATTAATACTAAAAAAGGAGGGGAAGAGATCAGGTATGTGGAGATCCTTGATATTTCAATGCACATTGTTAGAATCAAAGTTCAGACTTGACACTGGAAAACCTGCAACTGCCTGTCTCTCTGAACACCTGTGATGAGCAAGATGGAGTTGGGACACCTGTTCTGCTTCAATCATTTATTGTCTCTCTCTTCTCTCCTTCTTCTCCCCCAATTCCTCGTCTCCAATGTGTCTGCCTTTCTCCTCTTGCTCCCTCTCCCTGCCCTTTCAGGAACTCACACACTACAGCATTTAGGACAAGCCAGAGCTCCCATGTTCTGCACATGAGCCTGTATCAGAGGACGTGGGACCCAGTCAGAACCAGTCACCAGATCAATATGACCCTTTATGGGCGACTTCTCTGCCTGCTCTGCAATTTACATCCCCCTCTTTCCGCCCCTGCAAACAGGGTGGGTACAGCTCTGACTGAGGGGCCTAACAGGAGAAACTTCAGCCCAAAGACAAATTTGTGTGAAATGCTGAGAAGTGAAGAGCCCCCCAAATCCCCAGAACTCTAGTGTCACCCCCATGGCACCAGCACAGGGAACCCAGTGAGATGGGGTTACAGAATACAAGGGGGAGGCAGCAGGGAGAGAGGTGACAGGGAGTCTCTCTCTTTCCTTCTCTCTTCACTTTCTGTTCTTCTCTTTCCTTCCAGGAACTGCAGTCACAGCAGGGAGGGGTTTGTCTCTTTATTAGGGATCCCTCTGTGTCACGGAGGCTGCACAAGTCATAGATTCTGTGGCTTCTGCAGTGGCCACTGCGGCTGACTCCGTGGCTGCCCCAGCAGCTGGCCTGGGGGCAGCCTGAGCAGTGGTGCCAAGGGTGGCAGGCGCAGCCACAGCTCAGTGGCTCCTGGCACCTGTCCTGAGGTGGCCGGAGCAGGGCTGGCCTCTGGGGCTCCCCTCACCTGGCAGCATCTGGAGTGGCGTGGGTCCCGGGGCTTCTCCCCGTGCATGGTGCCACGGGCCCCTGGCTCCCTGCGCCCACAGCTGGTGCCACAGACCCCTGGGCCTCCTCCCAAGATTCAATGAGGTATTTATGGTATAAGTCATGGCGGGTCATGGGCAATGAGCTTTTGGGTTTTGCCCATGATCTGCCCATGACATTTACTAAAATACCTGCGATTAAATCTTCACCTTCCTCATTATCAATCAAATAAATTGAAACGCCTCCACCTGCAAGTGGATTTGGCCAGGACCCTCAGAGTCAGCGCTGTTACACCCCACTGAGCTCTCTGGTCAGGTGTCCTGGCGCTGGAAGCCTCCTGTTTAGATCCTAAAATAGCGTTTTGCACCAGCGGGCTGAAATTTTGGACGGACATTGTAGCTCCACCGTTATTTTACTGAATTGCTTCAAAACAGCAAGTCAAGAAAGTCTCCTAAGTGCCAGGCTCTCTGCCATGGAAACAGCTGCCCCTGCTCTCCAGGAGTCTGTGCGTTCCACCCAGCAACGTACACACCTGCTCCGCACTGAAGGGGGTCAGACAGTGACAGGGTTAGTAACACAAATACTTCAGACTAGTAACTACAGGTCCCTTCCTTTCTTTAACCCAGGATGTGCCAGTCACCTGGTAACCATGGTGTTATCTTCACCTTAAAATACCTCTCGGTACATTTTCAGTGAGCCCTCCACCCCCTGCCCTCCCTGCAGGCAGCCCCTGTCTCCAGCCAGCCCCGCACGCCCCGGCTCCAGCCAGCCCCTGCTGAACCCCTGCCCTGCCTCCAGCCAGCCCTGCACCCCATGACCTGCCTGCAGCCAGCCCCTGTCTGCAGCCAGCCCTGCACCCCTGCCCTGCCCACAGCCAGCCCCACACCCCTGCCCTGCCCGCAGCCAGCCACTGTCTGCAGCCAGCCCGCACCCCATGCCCTGCCTGCAGCCAGCCTGTCTGCAGCCAGCCCTGCAACCTCTGCCCTGCCCGCACCAGCCGCATCCTCCCTGCCTGCCTGGAGCCAGCCCCACCCCCTGCCCACAGCCAGCCCTGCCACACCCCTGCCCTGTCTCCAGCCAACTCCTGCCGCACCCCTGCCTGAAGCCAGCCAGTCCCGCACTCCTCTGTCTCCAGCCCTGCCAACCCCTGATGCACCCCCCCTGCGTCCCTGCCTGAAGCCAGCCAGCCCCACACACCCCTGTCTCCAGCCAGCCCCGCACCCCTTGCCCTCCCTGCAGCCAGACCCTACCTCCAATCAGCCCCTGCCCTGCCTCCAGCCAGCCCCATGCCCGCTGGTGCCCTGCAGTTCCCAGGGCAGTAACCCTGCACACCTGCTTCAATGAGGGGGCAGGGCAGCTAGGACCCACACATGGGCACACCGAGGGTGACCAGACAGCAAGTGTGGAAAATCGGGACAGGGAGTGGGGGGTAATAGGATCCTAGATAAGAAAAAGACCCCAAAATTGGGACTGTCCCTATAAAATTGGGACATCTGGTCACCCTAGCACACCCCCAGGATTCCTGAGTTCCATTGCTGGGTTTCCCATTGGTTCCACTGCTGGTTGTTTTCCTTTTCCTGGGGGACTCTGGGCAAGTTGCTCCCCCCTCTAGGGCTCCGTCCCCAGCAGGCAAATGGGGATTTCGTACCATCCCGCTATTGGAACGTGCTGGGAGAATCCCCCAGCCAAAGCTGCTCTGACAGCGCTAAGCAGCATCTGACCATTCAAGGTCGGAGCGCACTGCCCAGGAGGAGGAGTGTTTGGCTCTGGGGTGTCACTTCAGCCCAGTCTAGAGAGGGGCCCAGCCATGGGGTTTGGCTCAAGAAGACAAGTCTCAATTGTTCTGGGCGTTTTGAATTCCAATCCTGTGCACCAAAGTGCTTGGTGTCAGTTGCATGTTTTAGAAGCAGGGTCTCCACTCCATTTTCCAAATCATTCATGAAACTATTGAATAGTACCAGACCCCGGACTGATCCCTGCCGGACCCACTAGGTGCACCCTCTCCGTTGGACAGCCAGACATGGAGAAGGGCCCCTGGAGTCTGGGCTTTCAACCAGCTCTGCACCCACATGACACTGATTGCATCTAGACCGCATTTCCCTCGTTTGCTTGTGAGAATGTCCTGCGGGACTGTGTCAAAAGCCTTAGTAACCCCAAGATAGATCCCATCTACTGTTTACCCACCTTCACTAGGCCCGGAACCCTGCCAGAGAAGGAAAGAGGATTGGTTTGGGATGATTTGTTCTTGACAAATCCATGCTCCCTCGTCCTAAGAACCAAATTATCCTGTAGGTTCTGCTGACAAACTGAGTGTTTAAGAATGTATTGCAGTATCTCTCCAGCTATGGAAGTGAGGCTGGCTAGTCTGTAAGTCCGAGGGGTCTCTTTGTTCCCCTTTGAAAGATAGGTCCTGTCTTGTTCATGGATGGGAAGATATTCTTTTCAGGGATCTCAGACGAGAACTGGGGGCACAACACCTGGTTTGTTAAGGCTACAAAAATGGAGGCAGGAACCTCTTCTCTCCTGCTGGCAAAGTACCCCAGGTACCGAAAAGACAGGGACTCACACCCCTGAATGGGCTTTAGAAAAGGCAATGGTTAAAAGTTTGGCCCTGACCATTTCTTGTTTCCATGAGACTAGACATTTTAGCAAACTTTAGGAATTCCTTGGTGCTAAACACCGTGAAACTCCCCTTTCTCCTTCACAGAGGGCTTTATCGCCCCTTATCTCACTCAGGCTCAGGACTGCTCAGAGTTCGAGAACTGTCCCTGTTCCCATTGGGCAGATGGGGAGGAGCCTGAGGTATAGAGAAGGAAGTGACCTGTCACCAGATGGATCAGACTGAACAGGTTTCAGACCTTGAGGAGGCTCTTACCTTCTAAACAGGGACGGCTGTTTTCTAGTAAAATCACTAAAAGGGAAGGAGAAAACTCGAAAGAGGTTCCTCTTGGTGCTCACGTCCGTGAACCCAAATACTCTCAGTCCTCAAAGAGACCTGGAGAAGGAGACTGGCTGAAGCAAAGCCACAGGGTCTCTGAGGTTTCCCTGGCCCCTCGCCCCTGTCCTGCCTGGCTGATGTCAGCATCTCTCTGTGAGGTCACCACCTCCCCACCACCTTGGACCAATAGGCTGAGGTCCTGCCAAAGGCCTTTGTGTTGTGATGTCACTGCCACACCCCTCCCTTGCTGTGCCAATGTCCTGCCCCTGGCCAGGCACTTTGGAGGTTTGAGCTACTCCCTGTGGATCACCCCACTCAAGGAGCGTTCGTTCTAGGCAGCAAGCCGGCTAGACAGGGAAACATCAGACGCTGCTCCCAATGCTACACTCGGTTTTTCAGAAATTAGTCGACTTTATGGCCAGAAGAGACCATTAGAGCATCTAATCTGACCCCCTGCATATCACAGGCCTCCTGTATGACACAATAGCTACTTTTGGGGCAAACACATTCCAGAAAGGCATCTAGTCTTCATGAAATGACATCAGGAGATGGAGAATCCATCACTTTCCTTGGAAGCTTGTTCTTGTGGTGAATTATCCTCGGTGTTGAATATTTGTGCCTTAGTTGTAATGTGAATTTGTCTCTTTTCACCTTCCAGCCATTGGGTCTGGGTAGGCCTTTCTCTGCTCGATTAAAGAGCCCTTTAATACCCAATCTTTTCTCTCCATTAAGGCACTTCAACACTTCAGTGAAGTCACCTTTGAATCTTCTTTTGATAAGCTAAAAAGGTTGAGCTCTTTCAGTAGCTCACTAGAAGGCATTTTTCTCCAGCCCTCAGAACATTTGGTGGCTCTTTGCTGCCCCAAACTCTAATTTCACAACATCTTTTTCAAAGGAGGACACCAAAACTGGAGGCTATTCCAGTATCAGTCTCACTGATGCCGTGTCACCTCCTGTGACGTTATTGACATAATCTGTAACCGTATAAGCAGCAAAGAATCCTGTGGCACCTTATAGACTAACAGACGTTTTGCAGCAAGAGCTTTCGTGGGTGAATACCCACTTGTTTGGATAAGCTCATGCTGCAAAACGTCTGTTAGTCTATAAGTGCCACAGTTCTTTGCTGCTTCTACAGAACCAGACTAACACGGCTCCCCCTCTGATACTTGTAACCATATAGGTCACCATTGCGACCGCTGTTCTATTTGTAGCCAATATTGTAGAAAGGTTGTAGCGTAAGGGGTCTATGGAGAGGTTCTGATTGGCTCATTATAATTATGCTATTTCTAGATGTGTATCATTTTTATAGTTGACTTCATGAATTCCTGCTCAATTCCCCACTGGCTGGAGCATGGCTAGAGTGTGTCTGTGGTTAATGATGTTGCTGTAGATTGTTCGTTTCCTGCCTTGGCAATTCAGACAGTCCCTTTTCCCAACATATCTCCAGCACATCATTAGTTCCAATAACAGGGGCAGATTTTCTCTGGGGCACTGAAATTTTTGGGGGAGTTGGTGGCTCCTTTCTTTCCTCACCTGGAGTAAACTCAGCTTTTTATTCCATGGTTCATGTTTTATGGAATAACAACATCAGCCTGAAGAAAGAGGAGAGGGAATATCTCACTGCCAGGGCTGAAGGTGGGCACGTCCCCTCTGTTTGACCGTTGCCATTGCACGAGAGAAGGTGTCAATACAATTGAATGCCCTGGCTCAGACAAGAGACACAGGGAGGTTTTGCTGTTCATGGATCCATGCAAAGGAAATTGTGTCTCTGTGTGAAACTGAGAAGGGAAATGAAGCGGCCACAGGGTGGCGCAATTCCCTAAGCTAAGACAGGAGGGTGAAGGAATCGGGCTGAGGAAAGACTGAAGTGGACTCACCTGGGATTGAAATGACATTTGTTTGTGTCGGGCAGTGAGAAATGTGACATTAATTCAGATGCAGGGTTGAGGCTTCTTTAGCTCCTTGTAGAACTTAAACTTGATTTCCCTGAAGGGAGAAAGGGAAAGTCTGGGGTGGCCTTGATTCCCTGGCTGGGTCTCCTGGGCAGTGGAAAACATCCCTTGTTTGGCCATGCCAAAGGGATCGTGGAGGCTGAGACGCCCCTCGGCTTGGATCAAAGGGGAAGTTGGATGGAATTTATCACCCAACCCTCCCTGCTCCCCAGAGCCCCACGGGGAGAAGCTCGAGAAGAGAGTCATTCCTCCCCTGTGCTCCCAGAGAGCTGCTAGCAGGGCCGCCCAGAGGCGGGGCAAGAACAATTTGCCCCAGGCCCTGGGTCTTGCAGGGGCCCCCACAAGCAGGAGCGTCGCTGGGGGGAGCAGGGGGGGCTGCCGCTCCCCCACTGAGCACATTCCCCCAAAGTGGCGCCTTAGTAGGAATTTGGAATAAGGTGGAAAGATCTGGATTTCTCCCCTGCAGAGTGCGGCACTGCTGATTGGCCACGGGTCCTGATTGAGCTGCTCCCATTGGGCCTCCAGCAGCCAGACCCCCTTGCACACACACACACACACACACACCTCCGCTGCCTCAGCACGCTGCGGGGAGGGCTGTGTGCTGGCACGTGTTTAACTTTGGCTCCAGAGGCAGCCAGCGGCTCGAGCTGCCGGGTGGTAAGAGGAGTCCTGGGGCAGTCAGGGAGCAGGGGAGGTTGGATGGTTCAGGGGGGACTTTCTGGGGCTGGGGCAGTCAGGAGCAGGGGTTAGATGGGAGGAAGTCTGGGCTTCTGTCCAACAGCAAAACACAAGCCTAGAAAAGAAGCCGTTAGCGGGAAGTGCTATCAGCTGGCCCGGGCAGCCTGCACTGCCCCCGGCTCACTTGCCTGAGCTGTGTTGTTAATGCATTTTAGTTGGAAGATGCAGCCTGAGTGATTTAAAGGCCCCAAACGCGGCTGAAAGAGCTGGAACAGTTGCAAGCTTTCTCTGCTGGGCTTTTCATCGGGGTCACACAATGCAAACCTGCTTGAGGCGCCGCACAAGAGAGGTTTCTTGAGGCCGTCCATGCAGCTCACAGCTTAAGCTCTTCTAAGCTCACGGCCGTGGCACAAAAGGATTTGGGAGCAGTTAACAATTCTCTGTGGTTAAGAGATTTTTCATTTCCTGGGCCCTGCTACCCAATGCCACAGGGAGACTGAGTGAGTAGCCCGGCTTGTCCTCTGCAATCCCTTCCTGCTTCTTTCCCTTGTGTTTGCAAGGGCTCATTAACATGCTGCATCAGAACATCCCTTCCCAGGCCTTCCCTCCAGAAACACAGTCCTGGCTTCTCCTCCTTCCTCACTTTCTCCTTCTCTCCCTCTCTGTGGTTTTTCTCCATGCCCCGTCCCTGGTCTGTGCTCCCTCCCCACCCCATGCACGGTATCAAGCACGTCTCTGCCTCTCTTGTTTATGGCCCTGTGCTGGGATGGCAGAGGCAGAGCTATTGTTGTGTTCTCTGCTGGGTCTGTTTGGATCAGACTCTAAAATCAAACGCTCCCTTTGCTAGCAGGATCCCTCTGCCTGCTCGCCAGGGCTTCTGGCTACACACTAGAGCCAGGTGCTAGGGCAGAAGCAGCTGCCCATGTACCCTCAATGGCAGGAGCGGTGCATGGTCTCGCCCCACCCCCACACACTTTGGATTACGGTGTGTCTTGGTGGCTGGTGGCACAGGAGGGTGCAGGGGTTAGGGGTGAAGGGGTGCAGGAGAGGGGCAGTGGCTGGTAGCACAGGAGTGGGCACAGGGGTTGGGGTGAAGGGGTGCAGGAGAGGGGCAGTGGCTG
This sequence comes from Mauremys reevesii, assembly GCF_016161935.1. Lineage (NCBI taxonomy): Eukaryota > Metazoa > Chordata > Testudines > Geoemydidae > Mauremys > Mauremys reevesii. The sequence continues at coordinate 25,197,729 of NC_052636.1, read as the reverse complement.
GTGGCACAGGAGGGGTGCAGGGGTTGGGGTGAAGTGGGGTGGGAGGGGCAGTGGCTGGGGGCCCAGGAGGGGTGCAGGGTTAGGGGTGAAGGGGTGCAGGAGAGGGGCAGTGGCTGGTGGCACAGGAGGGGCACAGGTGTTAGGGGTGAAGGGGTGCAGGAGAGGGGCAATGGCTGGTGGCACAGGAGCGGGTGCAGGGGTTGGGGTGCAGGGGTTGCAGGAGAGGGGCAGTGGCTGGGGGCACAGGAGTGGGCGCAGGGGTTAGGAGTGAAGGGGTTGCAGGAGAGGGGCAGTGGCTGGGGGCACAGGAGTGGGCGCAGGGGTTAGGAGTGAAGGGGGTGCAGGAGAGAGGCAGTGGCTGGGGGCACAGAGGTTAGTGGTGAAGGGGGTGCAGGAGAGGGGCAGTGGCTGGGGGAACAGGAGGGGGCACAGGGATGAGGGTGAAGGGGGGCAGGAGAGGGGCAGTGGCTGGTGGCACATGAGGGGGTGCAGGGGTTGGGGTGCAGGGGTTGCAGGAGAGGGCAGTGGCTGGGGGCACAGGAGGGGGTGCAGGGATTAAGGGCAGAGGGGACACAGCGTAGGGGTTAGGGCACAGGAGGGGGCAGAGTTAGGGGTGGGGGAGGTGCAAGGGTTGGGAGTGCAGGAGCTGGGGGTAAAGGGGGAGGGGGATCGTCCAGGGGCGACGGGGAAGGGCCAAAGTACAAGGTTTGCCCAGGGCACCATTTCCCCCAACGCTGGTCCTTGGTAACATTTCTTGCTGGGCGGGGGAGGGGAGAGACGAGGCGGGTTCTCTCTGTTTCTTTCCTCTCCATTTTCTGCTCCTTCCTTCAATTCCAGAAACCTCCCTTGTGTGTCAGACGGTGCAGTGACGCCCTGCCCACCCCAGGCCTCTGGAGCAGGAAGATCCCAGGAGCTGAGGCTGGATCCAGGGGTGAGTAGCTGGCAGGAAGGAGTCCTAGCAGCTCTTCTGGGAGTGCAGGGAGGAATGACTCCCCTTCCCTAGCTTCTCCCCGTGGGGCTCTGGGGAGCAGGGAGGTTGTGTGATAAATTCCATCCAACTCCCCTTTGATACAAGCCAAGGGGTGTCTCACCCTCCACAATCTCCTTGGGAGGGCCAAACAAGGGATGTTTTCCACTGCCGAGGAGACCCAGCCAGGGACTGATGTGCTGGAGATATGTTGGGAAAAGGGACTGTCTGAATTGCCAAGGCAGGAAGCAGACAATCTACAGCAACGTCATTAACCACAAACACTCTAGCCATGCTCCAGCCAGTGGGGAAATGGGCAGGAGCTCTGGCTGTTCAGCCATGGCCCACGTACAGAGCTGCACAGCAGTGAGTGTGCTGGGGAAGCTGGTCCGAGTGAACAATTGGAAATGACCCTTCAGTGAGAACAGAACCGGAGTGTAGAAAGGCCCCATGTGGTAAGTGGTTGTGGCTGAGGCCTTAGGGAGCTGGGTTAGAAGCCACAGGGTGGTTCTGTGCAGGTTTGATTCTTGCCAGCTAGGCAAGGCTGCTGTGTGGTGTCTCCATGGCTGCACTTTCAGTGATGCAGGTTTCTCTCCCCTATTGTTCCCTGGGCATCCTACTAGATTGCCAGCTGCTTTTCAACTGCAGAGTGGAGACTATGTGTGTGTGGGGAGAGACAGTGTGTGTGTTGGGGAAGTGAGTGTGTTGAGGTAGGTAGGAGTGGATCATTATTATCCCTACTTGAAGAGGGAGAAGCTAAGGCTGAGAAAGGAGAATTGACTTGTCTTAGGTCACACAGCCAGTCAGTGGCAGAGTTGGGAATAGGACCCAAGACCTCTGATTTTCAAACTAACCATCAGATCTTGAATTTCAGACATTGAATGACCTGAATAAAGTGCTCTCAGATGAGCTCCAGACCAACAACAGTGCACAGGAATTATTCAGCAAGTATTTGAGGAGAACTGCAATGTCATAGAGAATCATGAGCTGCTCAGAGACTATTAATGTAGAGAAGCAGCAAAATTCATCAAACATAGAACTGGTTCTGACTTATTTCCTTGGTCTTAAAAGAGACCAACAAGGATCTGAGTTTCCTCCCTGTCAATAACCCCCTGCTCAGCCAATCAGGGTAGAGACTGAGGACGGGAGGCTGAGGTTCTCACCAGAGAGCCCAAAGGATGGCCCAGGTCACTGGTGGGGATCACTGCCCGAGCACTATTTCAGCCCCACATTTTTGGGTGGACCTCCCACAGTGGGACCTGCAGAGCACTGCCCGCCACACAACCACACACACCTCCCTCCCTCCCGGTGTTGTGAGCAGAACAGGAGAAAGGACAAAAGAAGCAAGAGATGAAGAGAAAGGAGGGAGGGATGGAGGAAAAGGTGAAAGAAAAAGGACAAATCCTAATGTCCCCAGTGATTCTAAGAGACAAAATCTCAGGTGCGCAATAAAATTCTGCCTTCTTAAGCTCCTGTTTTCCATGCCTAGAATTCAACTGTCACCAGATGGATTAGACTGAACAGGTTTCAAACCTCCAGGAGGCTCTTACCTTCTAAACAGGGACGGCTGTTTTCTAGTAAAAATCACTGAAAGGGAAGGAGAAAACTCGAAAGAGGTTCCTCCTGGCGCTCACGTCCGTGAACCCGAATACTCTCTCAGTCCTCAGAGAGAGACCTGGAGAAGGAGAGTTGCTGGAGCAAAGCCACAGGGGTCTCTGAGGTTTCCCTGGCCCCTCGCCCCTGTCCTGCCTGGCTGATGTCAGCATCTCTCTGTGAGGTCACCACCTCCCCACCGCCTTTGACCAATAGGCTGAGGTCCTGCAAAAGGCCTTTGTGATGTCACTGCCACACCCCTCCTTGCTGTGCCAATGTCCTGCCCCTGGCCAGGCACTTTGGAGGTTTGAGCTGCTCCTGTGGATCACCCCACTCAGGAGCGTTCGTTCTAGGCAGCAAGCCGGCTAGACAGGAAACATCAGGCGCTGCTCCCAAAGCTACACTCAGTTTTTCAGATATTAGTCGACTTTATGGCCAGAAGAGACCATTAGAGCATGTAATCTGACCCCTGCATATCACAGGCCTCCTGTATGACACAATAGCAGATGAGGAGGGCTGATGAGGCGAGGCAGGTGAGCCGGCAGCACGGGAGGCTGAGGAGGCGAGTGAGGGGGGGCTGGTGCGCCGGCAGCAGGGGACTGAGGAGACGAGCTATGCATCAGTGGCTGTCCTGTTCTGCTGATCTGGTGTGGCTCCCAGCCCGTCTCGAAGGGTTGCAGCTGTCTGGAGGTGCTGCCTTCCACGCCTTCCTCAGTCCCACCTCATTCACTCAACAGGGCAACTGATTACCAAGTGAGGGGAAGATCTTATTCTACTTCTAGCAAAAATACATTTTCCTTTTACCTTAATTATACTACCTTAGGGGCCCGCTATATTACCAAGGTTCAATGCCACCGTTTTGGGGCAGGAGGGTTTGTTTCCACGGGGCGGGTGGCGCTTCGGGGGGATTGTTTCAGGGAGGGGCTCAGTGGCGCTGGTGTTCAGTGAGGCCGGGGGGGTTTCATCCCTCAGCTGTTTTCTTTGGAGTAATATTGCCCTCGCTGCTTTACGAGTTGTGCAGGCCTAGACTAAACCACAGACTCTGGACTCAGCATTCAAGTATCCTGCAGTCTGAACTTCGCATCTGATACATTCAGTGGTGAGCTGGAGCCGGTTCGCGCGATCCAGTTGTTAAATTTAGCAGCCATTTTAGAACCAGTTGTTCCAGGACAACCAGTTCTATAAGGGCTGCTAAATTTCACAAAAGCTCCAGCCCAAGCTCTCCTGCTCCGCCCCCTTTCCCCTCCCCCTGCCCTGCTTCCCTTGAATCAGATGTTCGCGGGAAGCCTGAACAAGCAGCAGGCAGGCAGGTAACCTGGGAGGCGAGGCTCCTGCCCGGGCTCCGCGGCGGGGCTCCTGCCGCCCTGGGGTCCGGGCGGCGCGGGCTCCTGCCACGGTCCGGGGTCCAGGTGGCGGGGCTCCTGCCACCGGTCCGGGGCGCGGCGGGGCTCCTGCCGGTCCGGGGTCCGGGCGGCGGGGCTCCTGGTGGGGCGCAGCGGGGCTCAGCTCCTGCCCGGCGTCCGGGCCCCAGCCGCAGTTTAAAAAAAAAAGGGCGTCAAGGAACGGGAGGGGGCAACGGTTCCCTCCTCAGAGGAGGGAACCGGTTGTTATGATTTTGGCAGCTCATCACTGGATACATTCCCTCATTGGCTACCATTGTTTGGCCAGCAGGAAGTGCTTCTTGTCCAACAAGGCAGCCAGCTTGGGATCCGCAGGCATGGAAGGGCTCTGACGGAATCTGATGTTTCTCTCTGTGCTTCATCTAACTTTGGATCCAAATGGTAAAAGACAGTTGTGCCCAATTTAATCATGGCGTCCGTCAGGAGTGTGACCAATGCCACTTAACTAGGAGCAGGTTCTAAAAATAGTTTACCTGGGCCACAGGTCACCACAGCTTCCATCTCAGAGGTGAAAATCAACCACTAGTACCTGCAATTTCTACCTGAGCTCTTGTCAAATCTTTGACCTTACTTGGAGTAATTTACACTTCTCTGGCGTAGAAGACCAACCGCACAACAGATCAGTAGCGACAGTGAGGTACAACTCCCCCTACTGTGCCCTTTTATTTCTTTAATCTGGTGGCACAGATTTAAATTAGGGACTAAATTCAGGTGCGGTTTAGAATCCCTGTACGACACCAAATGTCAGGTCTCTATTAAAAATAGGTATCTTTCTGCAGCTATATCACATTCAACACGGATTTCATTTTCTACACATTTGCAGCATCTCCCAGGGGTGAGCTGAAGAGAAAAGTCACTTCCATGTTTCCCATCTCTACCTAGCTAGGGATTGTATTTGCCAAATAATAGGCAACATGCAGCTAATGGGGAAGGAGATCTCTTCAGGAGCCACTCCCTGCGGGGCCTGGGCCACAACGGCTTTGGGAGCCCAATGCATGGGCACTTTGTTTAGTTACAAGTTATTTCTGAGGAATCCTCTTCCCAGCCCTTTAGAAAAAATACTGACCTAACCAACTGCACAACAGGGGGACTGGGATGATGATGGGGTAAATCAGAGGGCTTCCCTTATTCCCCATCTTATTCTGTTGTTACAGAGGGTGAAATGACGTTTTCCCCATCCCTGCCCTGTTCCTGCTCTCTTATAGTTCAATATATTTTAAATGAGAAAAATGGTAGTATAAATATCTGCTCTGCAGCACAACCTGAACCAACATCAGAGCAACTGGGAGTGAAACAACTTCTTCCCCAAGAGTGAACTCGATGACTAAGAATTGCTGTGAAATGGGGGAACAGTATAACCGTGATGCTCAGGGTTTGTTAAGACTAGGAACAGTGATGGAGTTTAGGTCAGGTCAAGGGGAAAACTAATGCCAACCCCTGCACCTGGGCTGCATCTGCTCTACAACTATAATTGTCTTGTTACACCAAGATCACTAACTTGAGCAGCCAACGCCATGTGCAGCCCTAGTGAATGTCAGGCACAGGTAGCTTTAGCCTCAGTGTAGCTTGTTGGAATCAAACCTCTCTCCCCCCACCTGGAGCTGACAAACATTCCTGGCTGGAGGGGGACACACTCCTTCGACTCAAAAGGAAAGGAGTTGATAGAAAAGATCACAGGACTGACCCCAAAGAAGGGTGAGCTGCAAAAGGCAGAAGCAGGCAACTGATCTGGTGGAGCTGAGACACCACGGTGAAGATGGTGCAAAAATCACTATGTGGGAATTAGCAAATGTGATTAAAAAGAAAAAAGCTTTCTCCAGCCCTAGTCAAGGGATTTATTACAGTTCTCTCTCATGTGGACTCTCTGATGTCTGATAAGGGCAGAGCGTTGATTGAAGCTTTTCCCGCACTCAGCGCACGTGTAGGGCGTCTCCCCTGTGTGGATTCTCCGATGTCTGATAAGGGTTGAGCTCTGTCTGAAGCTTTTCCCGCACTCATGGCATGTGTAGGGCGTCTCTCCTGTGTGGATTCTCCGATGTCTGCTAAGGCGTGAGCTCCGACTGAAGCTTTTCCCACACTCAGAGCACGTGTAGGGCTTCTCCCCTGTGTGGATTCTCCTGTGTGCGCTCAGGGCAAAGCTCTGCTTGAAGCTTTTCCCACATTCAGAGCACGTGTAAGGCGTCTCCCCAGTGTGGATTCTCTCATGTCTGATAAGGTGAGACCTCCGCCCAAAGCTATTCCCGCACTCAGAGCACGTGTAGGGCTTCTCCCCTGTGTGGATTCTCTGATGTGTGATAAGGGCAGAGCTCTGACTAAAGCTTTTCCCGCACTCAGAGCACGTGTAGGGCGTCTCTCCTGTGTGGATTCTCTCATGTCTGATAAGGTGAGAGCTCCCATTGAAGCTTTTCCCGCACTCATGGCACATGTAGCGTCTCTCTTCCAAGTTGATTCTGTTGCGTGGAATAAGGTCTGAGTGGCTACTGTAGTTTTCCTCTGGCCTCTGTTGAGTCTCACAGGCTTTTGTGTTTTCTGGAAGTGCACAACTCCTGGAAACATTCCCTTTGGATCTTCCTGATAACATCCAATGTGGATCTACTTGCACAGTGTCTTCCTGCTGGGGTTTCTCCTCCTCCTTCTCACTCACCATCCCCTCGCCGGATGGGAGACAGAGAGAATCCAGACATAGGTCACTCCCTGTGCCTGAGAAAAAGGGAATGTCAGAGAGAGGAGTGGAAAAAGGGATGAACAAACCAAAATATATGTGGGAGAGATCAAACCTATCAGGAGATCATTTTCCCCAAACCCTTCCACAGAAAAGAGAGGAAGGCATCAGTTCTGGATCCTCATTGCACCATAACTCTCAGGGAAAGTGAGATCGGGGAGGGACCTGCTGCCAGTTGTCAGTCAGGGTAGGAGGGAAGCCATGAGTGACATCTGCCATAATGATTCCACATCTGCAGGGAACAATCCTGAACTTGGAGAGCTCACAAGGTCTTTGTAGGGCATCCCAAATGTTTCCTGCATTCCTAAGCAGTTGTTGAGTTGTTTAACTGATTCCTCACCTGCGAAGGCAGCTCTTGGGAGCACTTCTTTCTCAGAGCCCTGGAGGTCCGGGACCCACGGCTCTTCCTCGTTCAGCTGCGAGATCACATCAGGTTTGGAAATTGGATACCCTACTGCAGGGAAAGAAAACAAGGGAGGTCAGTGGAATTGGTGGGATACTTGTCACAAAGAATAGTCCATAGTTTTAACCCCCATCTCATTTTTAGGCAGTAACATCTGTAGCCCTCAGGATTCATCTGCTTGCCTGCATCAATATCTCTTTTCTTATAAGTACAGTATTGTGATAGGTTTATTAATTCCTATTACAAATATGTTTAGCTGTACTGCAAGAAACCTACAGGCCAAAAACCTGCATTTTAAGCTAAAGCAAAGTTAGCATAGCTATATCCTGTGCCCTTTTACCCAGAAAAGGAACTGTTTTTCCTATACCCAAATAAAGTGCCTACGCTTAGGTCTAAGACCCTTTACCTAGACCAACAGACAATGAAGAATAGCAAAGGATTTTTCAAAGTTGTACTCACAGACTTAACAAGTACCCACAAGTGCGCAGATACCTGCCATCCACACACACACACATAGTAGCCTATGGAGTAAGCGTACCTAACATTTCTATGGGAAGACTGAAATTTGGGCATAAGAGGAAGGATTTCCAGCATTTATTTCTATAAAAGAGGTAACCTACCTCACTATGGTATCCCGCCCCACCTTGACCTCCTCCTTCTTCACTACACTTCACCATCTTCACTGGTGAGGCCTCATTTGGAGTACTGTGTCCAGTTTTGGGCCCACACTACAAGAAGGATGTGGATAAATTGGAGAGAGTCCAGCGGAGGGCAACAAAAATGATTAGGGGTTGAAGCACATGACTTAGGAGGAGAGGCTGAGGGAACTGGGATTGTTTAGTCTGCAGAAGAGAAGAATGAGGGGGGATTTGATAGCTACTTTCAACTACCTGAAAGGGGGTTCCAAGGAGGATGGATCTAGACTGTTCTCAGTGGTTGAAGATGACAGAACAAGGAGTAATGGTCTCAAGTTGCAGAGGGGGAGGTTTAGGTTGGACATTAGGATAAACTTTTTCACTAGTAGGGTGATGAAGAACTGGAATGGGTTACCTAGGGAGGTAGTGGAATCTCCTTCCTTAGAGGTTTTTAAGGTCAGGCTTGACAAAGCCCTGGCTGGGATGATTTAGTTGGGTTTGGTCCTGCTTTGAGCAGGGGGTTGGACTAGATGACCTCCTGAGGTCCCTTCCAACCCTGAGATTCTATGATTCTATGAACTACGTATTCATGCTATCCATCTACAACAGCTATTAACCAGTAATAGACTGCACTTATTTTCTTTTCAAACTTTAAGTTCAAAAGGGACTCGGCTAATCTTGGTCTCTCTAAATGTTATTTTAGTTTGTGTATCAGATTATTTAGTTGAGCTAAAAAATAAATTCTAAAGTAGCTTTGACAGCTCTTTGCATTAGTTTCCTCTGCAAGGGGTGTGAAACCGGAACCGCCAGAGGTGAGGCCAACACCAATTTATCAAAACGGGGTGAATATTAACCAAAGTTTGCAGCACATAATATTGTATCATCATATGTATCTCTTGTAAAACAGGTAGAATTACAGAGTTACAATTATCAGAGGGGTAGCCGTGTTAGTCTGGATCTGTAAAAGCAACAAAGAATCCTGTGGCACCTTATAGACTAACAGACGTTCTGCAGCATGAGCTTTCGTGGGTGAATACCCACTTCTTCAGGTGAATACCCACTTCTTGCATCTGAAGAAGTGGGTATTCACCACAACTCATGCTGCAGAACGTCTGTTAGTCTATATGCCACAGGATTCTTTGTTGCTAGAGTTAATTGTATTACTGTTATTCAATTTACTCACTATTTCATTGAGTTTAATAAAAAGTCGTTATGACTATATCTGTCTCCGTGTGAGCTTCCTGTCATACCCGAAAGGTCCCTTTATCAATTCTGTGGAACCCGATTGAAACACGAACTTTTATCTTCTGATCAAACAAATTGAGCCTAAACCCATATTAATTAATATAAATGATTAAGTATTATTAATTAATTAATATAACTAAAACAAATTAAAGTTGATTAATCAAATCAACATTACTCACACACCCCAAATAAGACTACATCCCAAGGCCATCTTCCTTGGCTCAAAGTGGCCGGAGAGTTACTATTATAACAAATCATATTCACTACCTTAGTGCCTAACGACCAACTAACAGTGGGTCCCCATTGTGCTAGGCAAAGTGCAAACAGAGAACTGTAGATGGCCCATGCTCTGAAGAATTTACCATCTAAATCAGGGGTAGGCAACCTGCGGCAGCTGATTTTCAGTGGCACTCACACTGCCTGGGTCCTGGCCCTGGTCCAAGGGGGGGGCTCTGCATTTTAATTTAATTTTAAATTAAGCTTCTTAAACATTTTAAAAACCTTATTTACTTTACTTACAACAATAGTTTAGTTCTATATTATAGACTTATAGAAAGAGACAGTCTAAAAACATTAAAATGTGTTACTGGCACACGGAACCTTAAATTAGAGTGAATAAATGAAGACTCAGCACAACACTGCTGAAAGGTTGCCGACCCCTGATCTAAATAGACAAGACAGACACAGAATGGGGGAAGGGCTAGAACCGACTGTTAGAATAGAGATATTCAGGCCTGCCTGTAAAGCCTAGACTTTAAGAACGTAGGGTATTTTTATCACTTTGTCTAGCTAAGAATCAAAATCACAGTCTGCCTGTGAATGGGCCTTCTCTCACTAGGATAGTCTTAGGCCTTGTTCTTAGGCTAAGGCCTTTGGCTCAGCACCAGGGGCAGCCATAAGCTGTGAAGCGAAGGGTCACATCCTGACATCCCAAACCAGTCACACTGAAATAAGGTGCTATTGGGCTGTTAGGAAGGCGATCCTGTCGATAGCGCCCATCAGCACCAGATAAAGAAACAGATCTTAAGACGGTTAAAGAAAACTTAGTCTGACAGCAGCCTGTCTGGCAATAAATCGCTTCTCAATGGTTGTGGTTGTGAAACCCTCATTTCTGTATTGTTCTATCTTTATGGCCACCACTTTTACCTTGTTAATCAGTCTGGTTCTCTAATTGTTTCTGTCTGCTGCATAATTAATTTTTCTAGGTGTAAGTTCATTAGGGCAGTGGAATATGCTTGCTTGGAAATAACCCCAATAAACATCGCATTATCTGTGCTTCAGACTTCTGGTCTTTCACTGCTTGCTGTCTGCGTGACAAGAACCAGGAAAGTGGGAGGGTGAAGGGAAAACCCTCTAACAAATGGACATGACCTGATAACCAAGAGATAAGCCTTTAAGGAAGGTTTTAATACACTTTGGAACGGATCAGGGATTCCCATGAGGACTGAGAGGGAGCGATGGTAAACACATTTAGATCCTTTTCTTGTTTTATATCTTTTCCCCATAAGGTTGAACCTCTGGCACTGTCATGGATCCATAGGATCTGTGCAATGCCCTGGCTTTTAAACAGTCCTTGGGAGGTGCCTCTTGAGTGCACTAGACCCCCAAGGGCTCCCACTCTTCCACAAGGACAGGCCACTTAGCTTCAACATCTGAGACTGAGCCACTTCCTGGGTGCCCTTCCTGCACACTCCTCTCCACTTCTTCCCATTACTCTCAGCCAGCACCACCTGCCGGCACCTTGGGAGAGTCTTGTGTTCCCTCCTCGTCTCTCACTACCTCATCCCTCCCTGCTGCTTCTTAGCTCTAACCCTGCACACACCCTCCCCATGTCCTGACACCCCAGAATTATCTACTCCCCCCTTCTCCTCCCCTCCCACAGCTCTGTTCTCCCTTCACCTGTGGGGTCCTGAATGGCAACATTATACGCTCTCCTATCGAAAGAGGAGCTCATCTGACTGTCACACAAGCCATGCATGAGTCATACACCTATTTACTCAATTTAGAATTCTACAGGAGGTATATTTTCCTCTTAAAATGAGGGAAAGGCATGAAAGCTACAGTTATTCATGTAGCCAATAAGGACACATTAAATGCAATTTTAAAATGACTGACGGCACCAAAAAGGCACATGTCCAAAAATGATTCTAGTGGGTGGGAGATAAGGCAAATAAAGGGGGGGCAAGGAAACTTGTCAAAACTTGTATGATGAATAAAGGTATAAAGTTATTACTGCTCAGGTTCTTCAGAGACCCCACAGCTTCTAATAACCCAGGGGACAGGACTCCTTACCCAGCGAGGTCACCGTCTCATAGTTCTCCTGCATGACACCCCTGTAGAGGGCTCTCTGAGCGGGGTCCAGCAGAGCCCCCTCACCCCTGGTGAAATACACAGCCACCTCCTCGAAGGTCACCGGCCCCTGAAAGAGCAAGAGTCCAACACTCAGGACCTGCTGCCCCACCCACAACCCCACTATTCAGGAACAGCAGCACCAGGAAATGGAAGCTCGGGAGGCACATGTTAACAGAGTCCCACCCCACCTTGGCTAGAACAGCCAGGCGGCATCAGAGGGTGGAAAGAGAGAACCTTTGTGTCTCCCAGCTGACAGGAGGCAGCGTCTTCACATTTATCACATACCTACTAGCCAGAGCTTAATATAGGAGATGGCGCTGTCTCTGGACCCTGCTGGTGGCTCCTGGTAGGAATCCCAACACTCTCCAAATAAAATATATGGAAGAAAGGGAAGTCAATAGTAAAGAATAGAAGGTCAGAATTAGAAAGTTGGCAAGGGAAGCTATCAGAGATCAATGACCAATTTATGAAAATAAGAAGGAAGTTTTTAAAAAGTATATTAAGTACAAAATTAATCCTAACAATGGAAGTGGCAAATTACTAGATGGAAATGGCAGAATTATCAAAATAATGTAGAAGAGGTAAAAGTGTTCAATAAATATTTCTCTCCTGGATTTGGAGAAAACGGATGATGTAAGTCATATAAGACGTTGAGGATGACAGTCTTTCCATTCCAACAATAACTCACGAGGATGTTGAACAGCAGCTATTACAGTTAGACATGTTTAAATAAGTAGGTCCAGATAACTTGTATCCAAGAGTTTTGAAAGCCCTGGTGGAGAAGTGTGATGGACTTTTAATGGTGATTATAATTAGGACTTAGAACACTGGGAAATTCAGAAGACTGGAATAAAGCTAATGCTGTGCCAATATTTTAAAAGTGTAAAGAGATGACCCAGCTAATTATGAGAGTGTTAGTCTGATACTGGTCAAGATAATGGAGCAGCGAATATGGATTTAATTAATAAAGAATGAAAGGAGGGTAATGTAATTAGTACCAATTAACAAAGGTTCAGAGACAACAGATCCAATCAAACTAACTGGATATCCTTATTGGATGAGATTAAAAGTTTGGTTGCAACTAATAGTATTGATGTAATATACCTAGACTTCTGTAAGGCGTATGACTTGGTTCAGCACAACATTTTGACTAGAAAACTAGAAAGATACAAAATGAACACAACATACATTAAATAGATTAAAAACTATGATTGTAAATGGGAACCATGGTGGAGTAGATTTATTTCTAGGGGTTCCCACAAGGATTGGTTCTTGGCCTGTGTTATTTAACATTCTTATCAATGACCTAGAAGAGAATATAAAATCATCACTGATAAAGTTTGCAGTTGCCACAAAGATCGGGCTTGGTGGTAACTAATGAAATGTCAGTAGGTTCAGCACTGGGAGTCTGGGAAGTTTTCCCAGCCCTGGCTGGAGGGTTATTTCCTGTTCCACAAAGAGGAAGTTCCATTCCCAACACCTTTGCCTTGAAATTAGGCCCTGACACTACACCCCACATTAAGCATAGTGGTATGATTATCAAATGATTAGGACATAATTATGATGCATTTTGTGCAAGATGCATCATGTTCAGTGTCATTGAAAAGTTATGATTTGCTGAAAATGATTGTTCCATTTGTGTGCATGTATCATGTTTGTATCTGAAGTTATGGATATTGACTCTGTATCTGTATTTCAAATGTGCTTACTCTGGGTAACAGTCTCAACGAGCCTTTCAGGTACAACAAAGAAGCCAGACAGAGCTGATGGCTCATCAACAAAGACAATGGACCATGGAAGAGCTGAGCCTTCTTGTGAATGTTTCAGCCAGCCTATGAGTCATGGCTACTATGACTCAGCAGGACATGCTAGTGCATGTGACCAGACCATTTGACACTAAACTCCATTTTGGTACCTGTATTTTTCCACAAACTGGACTGGGAACTGAGTTTGGAACAAAGGGGTCCCGCCATATGGAAAGGCTACATAAGGTGGGATGTGACATCATTTCTTGGCTTCATTCCCCACACAAGAGAACTCCTGGAAACACCTGAGGAACAAAGACTGAACTGGGGGAAGTGCTGGTCCCAGGGTAAAGAGATTTCTAGCTTGTGTATGGAAACTTGGTGGACTGCTTCTATCATCAGTCAGGGTGAGAAATTGCTAATTCAAATTCTATCCATCTAGTATGTTAGGCTTTTTTGAGTTTTTGGTCATTTGCTAAGTCATCTGCTTTGATCTGTTTGCTAACACTTATCGCTGGGAAATTGGCTGTTGTCGTCTGTCTCTCCTTGAGTGGCTCAGGTAAAGCACTCAGGTAGCTTAGTTGGGTGTATGGCGCCAGCTGCTGTCGTGTTGGGTGATAACAGGCCTGGAGAGGCTGGCGGAATCTCCAGCAAAGCAGTGTGAGAAGGTGTGATGGAGTAGGGGCTGTCTGTGTGGGAGATGGCAGAGCCGGGGATTACTTTAGGTGAGAGACAAGTGCTCAGCCTGTAACCTGAGCCAGGGAGCAGGGAGGGGTGTCAACACCTTTGCCCGGGAAGGTGGACAAAGGAAGGGGCCGGCTGGAGGGAGGGGAGTTTAGTTTAGGTTTTGGGCTGGGTGGTTGGAATTTAGGGGATTAAGCTTCCTGGACCCAGAGGGGCTTGATTGAGGGGTCCTGGCTGTGCCTCCAAGCTCTGCTGTAACCTGCATTCCTGTTGTCCATTAAACCTTCTGTTTTACTGGCTGGCTGAGAGTCACTGTGAGTCCCAGGAAGAAGGGTGCAGGACCAGATTCCCCCACTCTCCGTGACAGAAGGGCCAGCCCAGCTTGAGGGTTAGAGGGCACAGCGGTTCCCAGAAGCTCCCCAGACTGCACCCCGGGGTGACAACCCATCACACCCTAGAGTACACAAGTCTCAGCAGGTTTTCACATCCTTTCCTCCCATTCCGCACCTAGATAGTTCCTGCCTCCCACCCTCCTATACATTTACTGCTCCTCTCCTCCAAGCAGAACCCACCACCAGCTCCTGAGAATCCCTTACCTGAGCCAGCTCCATTGCAGCCATTCCCTTCCCGCTGGAAGGAGGGGATGATTTGGGGCAAAATGTGGACGTTATTCTGTAGCCTGCCAGGCGAGAAGGGCAATGTGAGAGAATTCAGACAGGGTTTCTGTCCTTTCCACATGTCGTTTCCCCCAGCATTGTTCCTGCTAATGGACATTCCAGGTTCTGCCACACTGTGAAGCACAGTGACCTTATCCCAGTTCAGGCCTAGCCCCCTCCCACCAGGGTGTAACCCTCCGAGACATGGTGAAACCCTCCCAGCAGCAGAGTCTCTCTGTTACACTTATCAAGTTTGTGGACGATACCAAGCTGGGATGGGTTGCAAGTGCTTTGGAGGACAGAATTAAAATTCAAAATGATCTGGACAAACTGGAGAAATGGTCTGAAGTAAACAGGATGAAATTCAATAAGGACAAATGCAAAGTACTCCACTTAGGAAGGAACAATCACTTACACGCATGTAAGATAGGAAATGACTGCCCAGGAAGAAGCACTGCAGAAACGGATCTGGGAGTCACAGTGGATCTAAGCTAAACATGAGTCAACAATGTTACACTGTTGCAAAAAAGCAAGTATAATTCTAAGATGTATTAGCAGCAGTATTGTAAGCAAGACACGAGAAGTAATTCTGCCGCTTTACTCCGCTGATTAGGCCTCAACTGGAAATGTTTGCCCAGTTCTGGGTGCCACATTTCAGGAAAGATGTGGAAAAATTGGAGAAAGTCCAGAGAAGAGCAACAAAAATGATTAAAGGTCTAGAGAACATGACCTATGAGGGAAGAATGAAAAAATTGTGTTTGTTTAGTCTGGAGAAGTGAAGACTGAGAGGGGACATGATCAGCTTTCAAGTACATAAAAGGTCATTTCAAGGAGGAAGGAGAAAAATTGTTCTTCTTAACCTCTGCAGACAGGATAAAAAGCAATGGGCTTAAATTGCAGCAAGGAAGGTTTAGGTTGGACATTAGGAATAACTCCCTAACTGTCAGGGTGGTTAAGCACTGGAATAAATTGCCTAGAGAGGTTGTGGAATCTCCATCATTGGGGATTCAGAAAGAAAAAGGTTGAGAACCCTTGGAATAAGGGATCATCTGTCACGAAGGTGAGCTCACCTGCATGGCAAGATATATGGGATCACCCAAGGGGATTGTCTGTGATTCCATGTTAATGCTGTTACAGTGCCTGAAGCGTTTACACTGGATACTTGGTTGGTGAAATCTCCATACAGACCTCACACCCAATTTGGGGTTTGTTCCCTGCTTCTTACCAGTCTGCCTGAGGCTGCTGCTCGTGCTCTCGAGTCACTGAAGACAGCATTACAGAGAGGGGCTGTGACTTCCCATGGTCAGTAAACAGGTCTGTGACAGAGCCAGGAACAGACCCTGTTAATGCCAGAGCCCCGTCACCCGCAGCTTGGAAAGGCCCCCCGAGCACACTGTATTAGGCTGCAGGAAGAGGTGTGCGGGGACTGCAGCTGAGCTGCCCTGCCAAGACAGCTTGTGCATCCCTGGACAAACCACCTCGCTGGGGGGGTGTCCCCTGGGTCAGGAGAAGTCAGTGTCCAGTCCTGTGGGGCTGCGCTCCTGGCTCATACCTCCAGCACTCACTGCTGCCCCTCCCTTACCAGCTGCACTGTTCAGCCAGCCCCAGGCCTCTGTGAGGTCACTTCTGCCCGCCCCACCTCAAACCTTCAAACTGGGACATGGTGCACCAGTGCCAATCAGAGTGCACTAGTGTAAATTCTGTCTGTACTAAGGGTTTGCACCAGTGCCTAAAACACCAGGGTGGCAGAGACCTTCAGAAACAGCAGTACGGTGGCACTAGAAACTATTTCTAGCTCGGTCACAGACAGCCTGGGTGAGCTTGGACACGTCAATGTTTCTCCTCCCAACTTCAGTCTCTTTACCCAGCTGCCACTCACTGGGGTCTCCTCTCTCTCCAGAGCTTCTCACCACTACAATCTGTGTGGGTGTCCCCAGAGCTAAGGCAGGTCAACTCGGGAATAGTCTTACAAGGGGGGCTGGGGAGTCTCTGTCCATGGAAGTTTTTAAGAACAGGTAGGACAAAGCTCTGTCAGAGATAATCTACAGATACTTGGTCTTGCCTCGGCAGAGAGAGCTGGACTTGATGACATCTTGAGGTCCTATCACGCCCTACATTTCTAGGATGTGATGCGATATATACGTATAAAAACCCAACATACAGAATAAAACCCACCACAACATAATGTCAGGCAATTCAGGGAAAAAACACAACCTACACTCCACAGCATAAAATGACAATACAAAGGAGAAAGCAACAGATGCAAACGACGACATCCTAGGACAAAAGTACACAATGGAAAATAGCTCAACTCAAACCAACACAGCACAGGCACCAAACAAGCTGAGGCAAAACAACGCACCACAAAACTGCTACAAAACATGGTGCGATCACAGTTCCAAATGGCCCCATGCAAAACAGCTCAGTGTAGAACAGGACACAGCACAAAAGAGAATTATTTCAGTGTAGGCCTGAAAGGGATCTTGAGAGGGCGTCTACTCCAGCCCCCTGTGATGAGGCAGGACCAAGTATCCCTAGACATTCCCAGACTGGTGCATCTCTAACCTGGTCTTAAAACCTCCAGTGAAGGAAATTCCACAGCCTCCCTTGGAAGCCAATGCAAGGCAAACACAGACCAAAACAACGCTGCACACACACACGCTGGGCTTGGGGTTAAGGGAGAGGCAAGAATTCAAACAATCTGGGTTCAGTTCCCAGTTTTGCCCCAAATTCTCCATGCAAACTTGTTAGACACCAGCGGCTGGCCCGTGCCCACTGACTTGGGCTCACACGGCTCAGGCTGTGGGGCTGTTTAATTGTGGTGTCCATGTTCCAGCTGGGGCTGCAGCCCAAGATCTGGCACCCTCCCACCTCGCAGGGTCCTACAGCCTGGCTCCAGCCCAAGCCCAAACATCTACACTGCAATTAAACAGCCCCTTCGCCTGAGCCCTGTGAGCCTGAGTCACCTGGCATGGGCCAGCTGGGGGGTTTTAGTGGCAGGGCAGAGATACCCTTGGTGTCTGTTCAGCACCTGTCACAATGGGGACCCTGATCTCGGTGTCTGTGCAGAGCCCTGCACAACAGGGACCCGACCTCAGTCAGGAACTCTGCTACTCCCGGCATTACAGGATCCCGGATTTTGTTTAGGGCCCCTGCAGCATCTGGCAAAATGTGGGGGCAGGATCTCTGTCAGGGTCTGTGCAGTGCCCAGTACAGTGGTGGGGTGTGATCTTCATTAGGGTCAGTGCAGTGCCAGACCCAACAGGGACACAGATCTCAGTCGAGGTCTCTGAAGTGCCCAGCACAATGGAGGCAGTGGTTTGGGTCGCAGTCGTGCGCTGCCTGGCCCAAGGGGGGGGGGGGGGGGGAAGATGATCTCAGTCCAGGTCTCAGTTTTACCTGGCACAACAGTGGGGTCTGATCTCACCTGGGGTCTCTTCAGTGCCTGGCAGAACAGGGCCCAGATCTCAGTTGGTGTCTCTGCAGCGCCTGGCAGTACGATAGGAGCCCTGATCTCAGTCACATACCTGGGGAGAAAAGCGGGAAGATTTTTGAGAATTCGATATCAGTATTTCAGAACTGAGGAGAAAATGGGGCACAAACTAAATATTTGCCAATATAAGAGAAGCACCAACGTCTGGGAGATTGTGTCACCATTTAACAGTTGAAGAGAAAAGATGGGAAATTGGAGGAGATTATACAAGGATATTGAATCAACAACAGAATGGGAGGGATTCTTCTTGCCCCACACTCACATGGCCGGCAGGGAGCCCTGGGTGATGTCTTTTCTCAGGGGACAGGAGGGGGCTGAAGTGAGAAAGTCACTATCAGTGGGGAGGGGCTGGCAGTGGGGTCTGGGAATGGGGCTGCTGGGTTGGGCAGGGTGGGGAGGAAGTAGCTGGGCGGGGAAACCTGGGGCTGGGCCGGCTCCATGGGGGACACTTGCTCCTCCCTCCCCTCCCTGGCCCTTCCCAGGCCCCTTTGCCAGCAGAGAGTGGCCCCCCCAGCCCAGCCCAGAGGTGTCCCTGTCTCAGGGCCCCCAGCCTCTGCCCATTCACCCTCTGCCCAGCTCAGGAATCCCTCGGGAACCATTTCCCACCCGCACAAGGACAAATCCTGCAGGTGGAAATGGAAACCCCAAACCTGAGACCTGAACTGGCCACTGGCGAAGGGGAGAAAATGGGGCACAATCGGGGACAGGGAACTTCTCAGGGGTTGGGGAGGGTCACCCTGGGCGCTGCTCGTGGCTCTCTAGGGAGAAAGGGGGCAGGACGGGGGAGGAGGGGGGTCCCCACGGGAGGGGGCAGCGGTAAATCCGAGGGGATCTCAGCCCCCCCCTTTCTCTCCCCGCTCCTCGGGGGTCACCTGCCCCCCAGCCACGGTTAATGAAGGGCTCTCCCGCCGCGATCTGCGCATGCCCAAAGCTCCAACGGCACCAACCCTTCTCCGGCCCGGGAGGCTCCAACGGCCCCGCGCGAGCCAGGCAGAGCCGCAGCGCCCAACGCTCCTTTGCAGCCCGGATCCGTCTCCTCTGTCGACGTCACTTCCGTTTCCGGGAGAGTCAGGAACTACATCTCCCAGCCTGCCCCGGGGCCGTTTCCGCAGCCCAGGGAAGGGAGGGTTCCAGCAGCTGTTACTGCGCATGCTCCGTGCGAGCCCCGCTAGGGGCGGGAGAACAAAGCTGCTGCTGCCGCCTCCGCGTGAGCCGGGCCCGGGCTGAGCCGCTGCTGCTCCCCGGGCGGGTCTGTGCGGGGGGGGTTTCTCCAGCTGGGCCCCGCCCCGGGCAGCCCAGGCTCTGCCCGCCCCAGCCCCGCCCGGAGCCCCGGGAGTGAGAGACCCCGGGGCGCTGGGGGCGGGCACGTGACTCTGCCCGGGGAACCCGGGAGAAGCCTCGGGCCGCCTCGGCCCCAGCGGAGCCGCAGCAGGATCCGCCCCCCCCCGCTGGGATGGGGGGGCCGCCGGGGGGGCATTAAATGGCTCCCCATGGCCCTGTGCTGCTCCCGGGCACTGCGCATGCTCAGTAGCAGCTGCTGAAGCCGCTGCCCTTCCCCGCCCGCATCAGCCGGAACGTTCCGCTGGGAGGGAGCGAGGAGCAACAGGGAGGAGGAGGAAGGGGGCGGGGTCTGAGCAGGGAATTGATGGGGGTGTCAGGCAGGTGGGGGCGGGGCTGGGGGCTAAAGGGAAGATCCGGGCGGGGAGGTCATTGGGGCAGGACATTTGAATTGTTTTGTGCTGCCAGGAAATTCCCGTGGAGGGGGTGAGTTCACTGAATCCTGCCCTGTTTGTGCCCCGTCCTCTCACATACAAAGTCTCTCCAGCTTTTCCCCCATTATCACACGTGGCTATAAAATCCAGGGAGATCCCCCCAATGATGAGCTCTCTAATCTCTGATTTTGCCCTGGTCTCTCTCTACTTCTCAAGTGTCAATTTAAAATCTCTCTGGTGGGGCAGCTTCCCCCCCCCCCACTTTTTCTGCCGCGATTTGTCCTCATTTAGGTGGGAAATTGTTGACCTGAGTCATTCCCCAGCACATGGCTGCCCCTGGAGTGTGGATGGGAGGAGGTGCCCGTTCTCTGCCAAGGCGGGGATGGAAAAGCACGTGTCCCCCATGGAGACTGCCCAGACCCGAGTTTCCCAATCCCACCCACTGACCCCAAACTACCAACACAGTTTCCCCCAGCCCTCAGTTGCCAGTCACCTGCCTGTCCCCCACTTCCGCCCGCTTCCTTTATCCAGGGAGCCTTCCAGCTCCCCCTCCCCCCTTAAATCAGCTCCTCCCAGGCTCCCTGCTGCTCATGTGAATGGTGGCAGTGAGGGGGAACCATCACTTTGTGTTTTTATATTGGTTAGTCTTATAAAATGCAGTCAAACAGTCTCCCTTTTCCCTCTAGTTATTTAATAGCAACATAAAATCCCCCTCAGATCTTGGTATTTTTCTCTCATGTTATCAATTGCTTAGCTTGTGGCTTCTTTTCTCTGCAAATCTCAAAGACTGATATAAAATACTCTAAACATTTGCCCCACTTTTCTTTAGTTGTCTAATTCTAAGTGAATATCCCCTGAGATTTTTTCCCTTGTCTCTCTCATGATAAAATACAAAGAAAATCTCAGATTGACACCTTTCCTCAGATTCTTGAACATGGATATAAAATGTTTGCAAATGTTGCCCATTTCCTCTTTATTCATTTATCAAATATTGATGTGAAACACTCAGATTTTGCCTCCTATCAACAACTGATATAAAATCCCTCTGATTTTCCACTTTCCTCTCTATAATTTGCAAAATGGATCCAAAATCTCTCAGAGTTCCACCCTTTCTCTTTCATTTCTGAACGTTGCTCTCAAAGCTCAGGATTTCCCTCTTTCTATATCATTATCAAATGTTAGTTAAAAATCCTCTCGGGTTTGGGGCTGTTCCCCGTGTTTCTAAATCCCAGCAACTTCTTCCTTCGAGGGAACCTGTTGCCCTGAGTTCTTCTCCATCCTGGATGTTGTAGGGAGTTAAATTGCCCAGAGATCATCTTTCCCGACTCCTTTGAGAATCATTTGTTCTCTCCTTTACCTCTGTTAAAATGTTTGCTGAAGAAAGAGACCAGCCAGATAATTAATACCCATCAAAGCCAGAGGTCTCTCCCTGTTTGGGGATCAGTGGTTCCCAGCTGGTAACGGGATAGTTGGCTGGACCCTTTTCTTTTCTCCAGCTGGCATGGGATGAGGAGGTCACTCTGAGTGCAGTGTGGGTCCATAAGTATCCTAAACCCCATGACAAATGGTCTTTGTGATGTAGCCACCTCTGGGGTGGCTCCATGGTGACCATTATTTGCTAGTGACAGGGCATGGACATGTCTTACCTCTCTGCTGAAGGGCAGGCGGGGGTCCTAGGAGGGCAGTAGGGGAATCCCAGGAAGGCAGTGAGTTCCTAATTGGGGTCCCTCGCTGGTGGGGGCTCTTGGTGGGATTCCCAGCCTGGCAGTGAAGATCTGGTGGGGGTTCTCTGGCCGGTGGGGCTCTGAGGGGTATCTGGGATCTCTCTGGCCAGGGATTCTGGGAGTTGGGGCCCTGGAAATATCTGGTGGGACCGTGGCTGGGGGGATCGGGGTGCTGGTTACTGGGGGTGTTGGGGGCCCCTGGATGGAGGCTCTGGGGCTGCTACTAACCATGTTCCTTCTCTCTGATCAGCTTGTGCCAGAATCCTGGCTCCAAGCACTGCCCGACATTCCCTGGCCAGGCCCAGTCACCGTGATAACTTTCTAGCCACTTATCAAACACTGTGAGGCGAAATCACAGATTTTGCATTTCTCCTCTTGAAAACTGCAGGAACTTCCAGTTCCATTGGGAAAACTCCTGCCCGATTCCTTGTCCTAGTTCTGGAGGGTGAGGGAAGTGGGAAGGAGTGCTACACTATGGCACTATCTTCCACAGCATTCTGGACTCGTGAGCTCTCTCCTGCCGTCCATCACCCCCCTCTGACAAACAGAGGCTAAGGACACCATTCCTTAGCCAGCCTGGCTAATAGCTATTAATGGAGTTAACCTCCATGGATTTATCAGTTCTCTTTTAAACCCTGTTATATTCCTAGCCCTCACAACCTCCTCAGGCAAGGAGTCCCACAGGCTGAGTGTGCGTTGTGTGAAGAAATACTTCCTTTTGTTTGTTCTAAACCTGCTTCCTATTAATTTTCATTTGGTGATTCCTAGTCCTTGTGTTATGAGCAGTAAATAACACTTCCTTATTCACTTTCTCCACGCCAGTGATGATTTTATAGACCTCTCTCATATCCCCCCTTTGTCTCTTTTCCAAGCTGAAAAGTCCCTGTCTTTTTAATCTCACCTCATACAGAAGTTGTTCCTTACCCCTAATCATTTTTTTTGTTCTTTTCTGAACCTTTTCCAATTCCAATATATCTTCTTTGAGATGGGGAGACCACATCTGCACGCAGTATTCAAGATGTGGGTGTACTATGGATTTATAGAGAGGCAATATGACATTTTCTGTCTTATTATCTATCCCTTTCTTAATGACTCCCAACTTCTTGTTTGCTTTTTGACAGCCACTGCACGTTGAGTGGATGTTTTCAGAGAACTATCCACAGTGACTCCAAAATCTCTCAGTGGAAACATAATTTAGACCCCATAATTTTATGTATAGTTGAGATTGTTTTCCAATGAGCTGCACTATGTGTTATCCTGACATCTAGTACTGCTGAGATCCTGCAATCAGTGATATCCCTGCCCTTCCTGTTCCCTTTCTCCCCTGAACCCCACCAGCCCATAGTTACTGTTCCCAGCTTCCCCAGGACTCTCTCATTGTCTCTGGACCTGTCTGTCAGCAGAAGCAGTGCCAGGGAGACTTGCCTCTCTCTAGAGACTTCGATTTCTGGGACATGGATTTACTTTCTATGTGTTCTAGGAGACTCTTTGAAATTGAGTGTCTGTGACATTAACCATAGTGCAATCTGGACTGTTGAACAGCTGTGAGACTCAGTTCCCAAGCTGGGGTGCCTTTTACACTGCTTTACTGTGAGAACAGCCACTCCTGGGCAGGTAACACGCAGTCTCCAGCATGTAACTCGCTCCCAGCTACACAGTACTGAGTGCTGCTAGTTAGTGACTTATAAGTTACAGTGCAGCACAGGAGAACCCCAGAAAATTCTCTGCTCCCAGACTTCTCCCAGAAATGTGCATCTTGCACTGTCCAGCACACTACTGAACAATGGGAACTCATATGAAATCTGTCATTTCATCAGTGGAAAATGACATGTGCCAACCTTGTCATTCCAAATGGAGTTTCCAACACACTTGAATCCAAACACACTGGTTAGGTAAAACAATAAAACAAAATTGTTAACTGCCGGAAAAAAATCTTTTCAGTAGCTAAGGGTAATGAGGCATAAAAGTCAGAATTGTTTACAAAAGAAATGCAAAGATAAAACACAAATTAACGTCTAAGTTAACAAGCTAAAATGGATTAAAAGCAAATGTTTCTCTCTCCATGTGCTGAGACAGGCTGGCTTTCCTTTCAGCCAGGACTCCCCCGTAACCTGCCCCTGCCTCCCAAGTTCAGTTCTTCAGGATTTGTCATGGGCAGAGGGAAAGGGGAGAGAGAGAGTCCCAAGCATTTTCCTCACCTCTTTTTATAATTCAGTCCTTTCTATTAGAAACAACTTCAATTCTCAGCTGAGTCATGGTGACAGGCTGTCTGTTGGAGATATGAGTTTCAGGTCTCCCTCTGATAGAATGTAAATGTCTTCTTCACACCTTCCCCCTGCCAGCGAATTGCTGTTTGCCTTGCTGTCTCTGAGGAACTGGTCTGTGGGTGTTCCCCAGAATTGTAACTTTTTGTAATATCCTACAGTAAAATCTCATAACTTTACATACAGTGTTGCTACACATTTTAACAGGAGGATAATATTCAGTAGATTGTGATTTCAAGTGATACTTCACAAACCATACTGTGTACAAAATTGATCATAATTTTCCAGAAGAGTGAACATAGGATTACAGACTGACACAGGGCCTGTGTGTGTGTTCCCAGCAGATATGTGGATTTTTCAATCCCTCCTAAGCAAAGTGTTCTGCATCTTCAAGGACCTGGTTTACTAAGTGTGACACTGCATGGAATTGTGAGACGCTTCCTATTATTATTACTTTGCAATTTTATCATATTGGTATTAATAATGAACTGTGCTAGATATGCCATGTTAGGTGTCAGGGAAAATGTTATAATTTTCCAAGTATGATCATTTTTTTTGTTTGTATCACCTTTGTATTGTGAGATATAGATACGTAGGGTATATCTGTATTCCAGACTGTGGACTGTGTTTCTGGGTGACACCCTCAGATCTATTGGCATCAGCACTGCCTAGCCTGTTTGATGGCCCGTCCAGGGTCATCAGCTGTACAATGAATCCATGGAAAGGATCAAGGGGATACACCGATTGAGTCAGCAAGACATGCTGGGTAATGCCTGTGTAACGAGAATGCCAAGGATTTTCCAGGCCTGTAACTCGCTTCCTCCCCCCTGCAGAAACGGAGCCTTAGAGCAGCCTGGATCCAGCATGGGAGCTGAGACCCCACGGGGCCCTGGGAGCTGTAGTTCCTTGGCCGGCTCCCTGCGTTGGCGCAGGGAAGGAACTACATTTCCCAGCCTTCCCTTGGCTGCTATCAACAGGAAAGGGGGAAGCTGCGAGACTCCATGCGCTGCAGCTTGCTGTGGCTGGGAGCTGGCTGCTAGAAGGGGGTGGCAGTGTGAATGGGGAACAAGTGTGCCCAAGGAGTAGAAGGCTTTGGCCCAGGTAGCACCCTCAAAAGACTTCCCCAGACTGGTTTAGGGATGCTGGTGTGACCTCGCCTGGCAGCCCCCAAGGAAGGAACTGGGTGGACTAAATGGACAGTGTCCCCTTCTATCTGAAGCCTGGCAAGGGAGGTATGTGGATCCCACCAGAAGTTAAAATGGTAAGTAAGGGAGGGGAGGCTTTACGAGAGGACCTGGGCAGCTTCAGAAACAGCACAGGAGGATTTCCACTTCTGAGCCATGAAAATAGAAACTGACTTTTCCTTTCCAGATTTAGCTAATGTTCAGAAAGGAATCTAGCGCCTGCCTTCCAGATTTGAACACCCTCAAAATTCAGGAGTGCTCAAGCTCAATTTGGGCAGCTGTTACTTCATTTCTCCCAAATCAAATATGCTGATCCACTATCATTTGCTGTTGAAAAAGTAGGATAAAATTGAGCAACAAATGCTGGGGTCTTCCCAGTGCTCACTAGGGCTGGAATTGCTATTTTCAACAGCCATTACCATTTTTTTAAAGTTTTGCTTGTTTAAAAGGAAGACAGTGATATTGCACTGGCAAATCCCCCATAGAAACAAAGAGTGGAACAAAAGAATAATAAAGGCACCTCAAGTTTTCCTCATTTATGTAGGACAGTCTTATAAGATGGATCCAGACATCTTCCAATCACACAAGCTGAAAATTATTCCACTTTACTGCAGTAACCATGTGGAACCAGTCCTGTCTGTGTTCTGTGCGCATCCAAAATCCCTGCTGAACTCAGAAGTGCCTTGCTTTTGTGACCATCTCACCTGATATGTTCAGCCCTTGTAAGGGAAGCAGGTTCACATTTAGTAATTGGGTGGGAAGCGTCTCAGAAAAAGTTAGGTGCTGTAGGAGGTGTTGCTTATTCACTAGGTAATGTGAGACCTTCCTGTTACACTAGTAAACCAGTGCTGCACAGCAGGCACTTTGCTCCTGGAGTCTAGAATGGGGCCTTTGCGTCTATACACAGCCCATTAAAGACAATGAAAAGCCTCCCACTCACTTCAACAGGCTTTGGCCAGAACTGGTTATACACGGGGTAACCCCACTGTCTTCACAGGGTCCTGGTCTCACAGCGGAGGGGGGGCATGTGAGCTTGTTGCAGAGCTGCTGCTCCGGGACGGGAATCTCCTGGCATCCCAGCCTCCAAAATCATCCAGGCTTCACTTTCTGCACGACTAGGTGCTGGCTGAGGGGGCATGGGGTGGTGGCCTCTGCTGCGGGTGATGGGAATCGCAGGTATTTAAAGCCATGGCCTAGAGGAGGGAAGTGCCTAACTGCAGAGTCTGCAGCTGCCTAGGGCCAGGGCTGAGGATTTAGAGTCCGTAGTGCTGCCGTTGCAAGGTTCAAGCAATGCCGGGACTGGTGAAATGGGGGGGTGGGTACGGGAGACAGGGCTAGAGAAGGTCTGAATGAGGAAGGAGATAAATCTGTGGGGAGTTTCCTTGATCGCTATGAAAGTTCTGCTCACTGTGGACACTGGTAAACCCACATGGGTGCACAGCTCAATAAGAAAACCTGGGGGCTGAGGGAGCTGTGTATAGCAATGCATATAGTCATGGAGAGGGGTGTGATCAAAATGAAAAATGTATCTGAGGTTCAGTAGCGGGTATCCTATGGCACCAATGGCACTGCCCCACCAGGCCCACAGTGACTATATAGGGGCCTACAAATATGTTTGGTACCAGGACCCACAGAAGGTTAATCTGGTCCTGACTGCCTGAGCACTATTTCAGCCCCACATTTTTGGGTGGACCTCCCACAGTGGGAGCTGCAGAGCCCTCCCCTGCAACACACACACCCACCCCATCCTACCTCCTGGTGTTGGGAGGGGAACAGGAGAAAGGACAAAAGAAGCAAGAGAAGAAGCGAAAGGAGGGAGGGAGGGATGGAGGAAAAGGTGAAACAAAAAGGACAAACCCTAATGTCCCCAGTGATTCTAAGGGACAAAATCCAAGGTGTGCAATAAAATTCTGCCTCCTTAAGCTCATGTTTTCCATGCCTAGAATTCAACTCCCACCAGATGGATCAGACTGAACAGGTTTCAAACCTCCAGGAGGCTCTTACCTTCTAAACAGGGAGGGCTGTTTTCTAGTAAAATCACTACAAGGGAAGGAGAAAACTCGAAAGAGGTTCCTCCTGGCGCTCACGTCCGTGAACCCGAATACTCTCTCAGTCCTCAAAGAGAGACCTGGAGAAGGAGACTTGCTGGAGCAAAGCCACAGGGGTCTCTGAGGTTTCCCTGGCCCCTCGCCCCTGTCCTGCCTGGCTGATGTCAGCATCTCTCTGTGAGGTCACCACCTCCCCACCGCCTTGGACCAATAGGCTGAGGTCCTGCCAAAGGCCTTTGTGATGTCACTGCCACACCCCTCCCTTGCTGGGCTCACCATGGTTACTACAGCACCGCACCCGGGATATTTTAAATCTATCCTTGAGAACTGGGGAAGAAATAGGTCTAAAAAGAAATATTTGATAATGAGAGAAAAGCACCCGGTTCTGAAGAGATTTTTATACCAAGTAAGTGACGGTAGTTGGACAGTGTGACGGGATTGTATATGGAAGTTCCATAAACAGACAGTAATAATTCCCCCCGCACCCTTCACATGGGCAGCAGGGAGCCCTTTGGGGAGGTGCTTTAAGAGGCTACGTGAGGGGAGTATGGAGCAGGAAAACTCCCTGGCAGTGGGAAGGAGGCAGCAGCAGGGCGGGCAGGTGACTGGCAGCTGGGGCGCTGGGCGGGGCAGCAGCAGCAGGGGTAGGTGACTGACAGCAGGGGCGCTGGGCAGGGCAGCAGCAGCAGGGGCGGGTGACTGGCAGCTGGGGTGCTGGGCGGGGACAGCAGCAGGGGTGGGTGACTGGCAGCTGGGGCGCTGGGCGGTGGGGCAGCAGCAGCAGGGCGGGGTGACTGGCAGCTGGGGCGCTGGGCAGGGGCAGCAGCAGCAGGGCGGGGTGACTGGCAGCTGGGGGTGCTGGGCAGGGGCAGCAGCAGGGCGGGGTGACTGGCAGCAGGGGCGCTGGGCAGGGGTGACTGGCAGCTGGGGTGCTGGGCAGGGGCAGCAGCGGCAGGGCGGGGTGACTGGCAGGGCAGCAGCAGGGGCGGGTGACTGGCAGCTGGGGCGCTGGGCAGGGGCAGCAGTGGGGCGGGTGACTGGCAGGTGGGGGCGCTGGGCAGATGGGGCAGCAGCAGGGCGGGGTGACTGGCAGCAGGGGCGCTGGGCAGGGGCAGCAGCAGCAGAGGGCGGGTGACTGGCAGCTGGGGGCGCTGGGCGGGGCAGCAGCGGCGGGTGACTGGCAGCTGGGGGTCGCTGGGCAGGGGGCAGCAGCTGGGGCGCTGGGCAGGGGGCAGCAGCGGGGGCGCTGGGCGGGGGCAGCAGCGGGGTGGGGCGCTGGCGCCGCAGGACCAGGCCGGTGGAACCTGGGGCCGGACAGTCTCCGGGGCACTTTCCTCCGGTCCCTTCCCGGCCTCGCTGCGGGCAGAGCCCGGCCCCGCCTACCCCCACAGGCCGCTGCGTCTCGGGCCCCGCGAGCTGCTCCCGGGGTCTCGGGCTCTGGCGCGAGGGGGACGCGCCCCGGCCGCGGGCCGGGACCGGCACACGGGAGGGGGCGGGGCTGGGGGCTCCGAGCGGGGCCGCTGCTCCTGGGGTGGTGACGGGGGCGGGGCGGGGTCTCCGCGAGGGGCGGGGATGAGATGGGGCCTCCCTTACCTGAGCTGCGGAGGGCGGAAGCGCCTCCGGTGCAGGCTGGGAGATGTAGTTCCTGACTCTCCCCGGAGCGGAAGTGACGTCGGCAGAGGAGCCGGAACCGGGCTGTGAAGGAGCGTTGGCCGCTGCGGCTCTGCCTGGCTCGCGCGGGGCCGTTGGAGCCTCTCCCGGCCGGAGAAGGGTTGGTGCCGGTGGGGCTCTGGGCATGCGCAGATCGCGGCGGAGAGGCCCTTCATTAACCCCCTCGTGCCCGCCCCGCTGCGGAGCTGCAGCCTCCAGGTCCCGGAGCGAGCCCCGGGGGCGGGGCCGGGGCCGGGGCCGGGCGGTGACTCTGCCCCAGTGTCCGGGGGGGACCCGGCATCTCGCAGCGCCGGGATCTGCTCCCGGGGGGCAGCGCCCGCGGGGGCTCGGAGCTGCTGCCCCGCAGGAGCCCAGCGCCCCCGGGCCCGGCCAGGCTCCGCCCTGGGGCTCCGCGGGGTGCCGGGGAGGGCCCGGCCCCTCTGGGGTCCCTGGGTGGGGCTGGGGGGGGGGCGCTGGGGCTGTGGGTGGGGGGCAGGGGCGGGCGGGAAATGTCTGTGCAGCCCGGACATGGCCGGGGGGGGGGCGGGTGCACCCCGAGGAGCGGGGGGAGAAAGGGGGCTGAGATCCTCAGATTTACCGCTGCCCCTCCCGTGGGGACCCCTCCTCCCCGTCCTGCCCCCTTTCTCCTAGAGAGCCACGAGCAGCGCCCAGGGTGACCCCCTCCCCAACCCCTGAGAAGTTCCCTGTCCCCGATTGTGCCCCATTTTCTCTCCCCTTCGCCAGTGGCCAGTTCAGGTCTCAGGTTTGGGGGGTTTCCCCCATTTCCATCTGCAGGGATTTGTCCTTGTGCGGGTGGGAAATGGTTCCCCCTAGTGATTTCTGAGCTGGGCAGAGGGTGAATGGGCAGAGGCTGGGGGAGCCCTGAGACAGGGACACGGCTGGGCTGGGGGGGCCACTCTCTGCTGGCAACAGGGCCTGGGAAGGGCCAGGAAGGGGAGGGAGAAGCAAGTGTCCCCCATGGAGACGGCCCAGCCCCAGGTTTCCCAGTCCAGCTACTCCCCAGCACCTGCTGGCCCTGTGAGTGTGAGGCAAGAAGAATCCATCTCATTCTGTTGTTGATTGAATATCCCTGTATAATCCCCTCCAATTTCCCCTCCTTTCTCTTGAACTGTTAAATGCTGATGTAAAACCTCCCAGATGTTGGTGCTTCTGTCTCACATTAGCAAATATTTAGTTTGTGCCCCATTTTCTCCTCAGTTCAGAAATACTGATATTGAATTCTCAAAAATCTTCCCGCTTTTCTCTCCAGGTGTGTGACTGAGATCAGGGCTCTTATCGTACTGAGCGTGGCCCTGTTCTGCCAGGTGCTGCAGAGACCCCAACTGAGATCTGGGCCCTGTTCTGCCAGGCACTGAAGAGACCCCAGGTGAGATCAGACCCCACTGTTGTGACAGGTAAAACTGAGACCTGGACCGAGATCACGGCCCCCCTTGTGCCAGGCAGCGCATGACTGTGACCCAAACCGCTGCCTCCATTGTGCTGGGCACTTCAGAGACCTCGACTGAGATCTGTGTCCCCGTTGGGTCTGGCACTGCACTGACCCCGACCCAGATCACGCCCCACCACTGTACTGGGCACTACACAGACCCTGACAGAGATCCTGGCCCCACGTTTTGCCAGATGCTGCAGGGGCCCTAAACAAAATCCGGGATCCTGTAATGCTGGGAGTTGCAGAGTCCCCGACTGAGGTCAGGCCCCTGTTGTACAGGGCTCTGCACAGACACTGACCAGGATCAGGGTCCCCATTGTGACAGGTGCTGAACAGACACCAAGGGTATCTCTACCCTGCCACTAAAACCCCCAGCTGGCCCATGCCAGGTGACTCAGGCTCACGGGCTCAGGCGAGGGGGCTGTTTAATTGCAGCGTAGATGTCTGGGCTCGGGCTGGGGCCAGGCTGTAGGACCCTGCGAGGTAGGAGGGTGCCAGACCTTGGGCTGCAGCCCCAGCTGGAACATGGACACCACAATTAAACAGCCCCACAGCCTGAGCTGTGTGAGCCCAAGTCAGCGGGCACGGGCCAGCCACCGGTGTCTGACTGCAGTGTGGACATGCCCACAGGGACAGAGAGACCTTGCCACAAAAAGCTCAAAGGCTAAATAGGCAATTATTCACAGCAATAAGATTTATAGATCCATTTGTGCACCAAAGTCCAGATAGCAGCATGTGTATGTGTGTAGTTTGGTTGGGGCTGGTGTAATTGTGCCCCCAGAAATATGTACATTTCCAGCAAAACCCCTCCTACACAGTACGCCCAATTGTCCACCCCTTGCCATAGGCCATTGATCCTGCTCCTGCATAGTCATAGGAGAGGGGCACGGCCAAACATTTCCTTTGATGTGCACCATTTTTCACACCCCTCCATTGATTCCCAGTGAGCTCCTCCCCTTCTCATTATTCCCATAGGGCTTGTAGGGCCCACCTTAGTTGCCGTTCTATTTCCAGGCACCATAGTAGCCATTACCCAGGTGCTGGCCTCCCAGTTGAGCATTTTGCATTCCCACACACATCTTCCTCTCCCCCCAGGTCAGCCTTTTGGAGCCATCCCCCACCCACCTCATGCTAGCAGCAAGACCAACACCACAGACAAACATCACAAAACATAGATCCATTGTATTCTGGGTTATTCTTCCGCTGGCACCAGCATGGTTGTAGAGTATCTGAAAAACAAAAGAAACAATTTCCACCCCCCTGGTGGGGTCAGATTATTTCTTAATAATAATACCAATTCCTTTTACAAATTTCCTTGCTAATTGCAGGAAAAACAGAAGAATTACCTCCAGGCTGTCCTTATTTTGTTCTATAGTCAGGCTAGTGAATTACCCCACTCATTGACCATTTATGAAATTTATGAGGTGGCGTGCCTCAGTTTCCCACAGCTTCAGATTTCTGCTCTGTACACACACACGCTCCTTAGGGTTAACCTGTCCCCCTTATTTTCAGGCTTGACTTGTTTTTTCACCTCCCTTTTCTGGAGGGCCATAATCTGAGTCTTCTAGTAGCTTGTTTGCTGACCAGATGCATTCATTATTCTCAGGTTCTTTGTGCTGCAAATGGCAGTTTCCTCCTTCCCCCATCAGCTGGGTATTGCATCCACACAGAGTCTTTCTTGGCTGGCCTCTGGATTCAAAGCTATCAGCAGCTCAGAGACTGTTTCAAAAGGGACACATTTCACTTCCACCAGGGTTCTTATTACTGTTCACTTTCATCTTCTGCTCCAAAACACTGCTCAAAAGATCTGAAAAAGAAGCACAATCTACTATGGCTCCTTTTGGAGCCCTAACAGGATTTTAATTAAGTACCATGTTTTGTTTGCATTTCTTTTACCCCTTTTCCAATATACACTGCACCCCCCCACCACTTGCTAGTCACATTCCCAGACCCCACTGCCAGGCCCTACCCACTGATAGTGACTTTCTCACTCCAGCCCCACTCCTTTCCCCTGTGAAAAGACATCACCCAGGGCTCCTGCCGGCCCTGTGAGTGTGGGGCAAGAAGAATCCGTCCCATTCTGTTGTTGATTCAATATCCTTGTATAATCCCCTCAAATTTCCCATCTTTTCTCTTCAACTGTTAAATGGTGACACAAAATCTCCCAGATGTTGGTGCTTCTCTCTTATATTGGCAAATATTTAGTTTGTGCCCCATTTTCTCCTCAGTTCTGAAATACTGATATCTAATGCTCAAAAATCTTCCCTTTTCTCTCCAGGTGTGTGACTGAGATCAGGGCTCTTATCGTACTGAGCGTGGCCCTGTTCTGCCAGGTGCTGCAGAGACCCCAACAGAGATCTGGGCCCTGTTCTGCCAGGCGCTGAAGAGACCCCAGGTGAGATCAGACCCCACTGTTGTGCCAGGTAAAACTGAGACCTGGACCGAGATCACAGCCCCCCTTGTGCCAGGCAGCGAACGACTGCGACCCAAACCGCTGCCTCCATTGTGCTGGGCACTTCAGAGACCTCGACTGAGATCTGTGTCCCGTTGGGTCTGGCACTGCACTGACCCCGACCCAGATCACGTCGCACCACTGTACTGGCTGAAGGCCTTAGCCTGTCGCAGTAAGAGAAGGCCATTCCACAGACAGTGATCTTTGATTCCTTCTTTTATACCTCTATAACTAGCTAAGTGATGAGAATACACCTACATTCTTAAAGTACAGGCCTTTGCAGACAGGCCTGAATATCTATATCCTAACACTTGGTTCTGCCTCAGCACAGGGGGCTGGAGTAGACGACCTCTCAAGATGCCTTCCAGGCCTACATTGAAATAATTCTCTTTTGTGCTGTGTCCTGTTCTACGCTGAGCTGTTTTGCATGGTGCCATTTGGAACTGGGATTGCCCCATGTCGTGTTGCATAGTTTTATGGTGCATTGTTTTGCCTCACCTTGTTTGGTGTCTTTGTTGTGTTGGATTGAGTTGAGCTCTT
This sequence comes from Mauremys reevesii, assembly GCF_016161935.1. Taxonomy (NCBI): domain Eukaryota; kingdom Metazoa; phylum Chordata; order Testudines; family Geoemydidae; genus Mauremys; species Mauremys reevesii. The sequence continues at coordinate 25,164,810 of NC_052636.1, read as the reverse complement.
TTGCATTGTGTACTTTTATCCTAAGGTGTGTCAGTTTGCTTTGCGTTGCTTTCTTCTCCTTAGTATTGTGTCATTTTATGCTGTGCAGTGTAGTTTTTTGTTGTTGTTTTTTGAATGGCCTGACACCATGTTTTTATTTGGTTTCATCTTGTTGTTTTTTATGTATCTATATTTCATAACATCATAGAAATGTAGAGCTGGACAGGACCTCAAGATGTTGTCATGTCCAGCTCTCTCTGCCAAGGCAGGACCAAGTATATGTAGATTGTCTCCGACAGAGCTTTGTCCTACTTGTTCTTAAAAACTTCCAGGGAAAGAGACTCCCCAGCCCCCCTTGTAAGACTATTCCAGAGCTGAACTGCCTTAGCTCTGGGGACACCCACAGAGATTGTAGTGGTGAGCAGCTCTGGAGAGAGAGGAGACCCCAGTGAGTGGCAGCTGGGTAAAGAGACTAAAGTTGGGAGGAGAAACATTGACGTGGCCAAGGTCACCCAGGCTGTCCGTGACCGAGCTAGAAATAGATCCCAGTTCTAGTGCCACCGTACTGCTGTTTTGGGCACTGAAGGTCTCTGCCACCCTGGTGTTTTAGGCACTGGTGCAAACCCTTAGTACAGACAGAATTTACACTAGTGCACTCTGGCACTGGTGCACCATGTCCTTGTTTGAAGGCTTGCAGGAGATGGGGGAAGGGGGGCAGTGACCTCCCTGAGTCCTGGGGCTGGCTGAACTGTGCAGCTGGTAAGGGAGGGGCAGCAGTGAGTGCTGGAGGTATGAGCCAGGAGCACAGCCCCACAGGGCTGGACACTGACTTCTCCTGACCCAGGGGACACCCCCCAGCTGTGTTCAGGGACTGCAGCTGAGCTGCCTGCCAAGACAGCCTGTGCATCCATGGACAAACCACCTCTTCCTGCAGCCTAATACAAAGGGGTCTGGGGACCTTTCCAAGCTGCGGGTGACGGGACTCTGGCGTTACCGGGGTCTGTTCCTGGCTCTGTCCCTGACCTGCTTGGTGACCTGGGGGAAGTGACAGCCCCTCTCTGTTTTCCTCCTCCCTGTTGTCTACTTGGATTGTGATCTCTTTGGGGCAAGGACTGTCCCTCTCTGTCTGTGCAGAGCCCAGCACAATGGGGGTGCTGATCTCAGTCAGGTTCTCTGCCATGTGCTGCACGATGGGGCCCTGATCTCCATCAGTGTCTGTGCAACGCAAGGCACAGTTGATAGACTCTCAGACTTTAAGGGCAGAAGGTAGAGGTGTATTTCAGATGAGGTCTCATCAGTGCCTTGTATAACAGTACTAACCCTTTCATGTGTCTGCTGGAAATACCTCACCTGATGTATCCTAGGACTGCATTAAGCTATTTCACGGCTGCATCACACTGGCAGCTCATAATTATCCTGCGATCAACCAATACAGCCAGGTCTTTCTCCTCCTCTGTCACTTCCAATTGACAAATCACCGGCCAGGGCCTGCAGTCTGTCAGGAGAGGTGCGCTGGGTTGTATTTAGGAATCTGAAAATAAAAGGTGAAGACGGCAGGTTCACAATATCCAATGAAATCTTGCAAACAATTATATAAATGGACCCTACTTCTGTTAAAACAACATGGTATTAATACTGATTCAAAACTGACATTAAAATTAGGAGAGAAAGCATGAGAAATGAACTGACACCTACTTACCATTTCTTAATGCCTAAAATTTTGACACTCCTCACAGCATCTTTTTTCAAAGCGATGCACAGCACACAGTCCAGTTAATGAATGAAAGCACCCCCATTATTGACTGCTTTGTGCTGCATGAGCATCTGATTAAGCACCTAATTACAACTGTACCGCTGTAAGTGGAAATGCATCAACCCAGCTTAGCTCCAAGGTGTTTAGATGTGAATGAAAAGTTTCCAAGGCTTTGGCTACACTTAGCACTTCAAAGCGCTGCCGTACTCCACCTCCCTGTGGGGATTAATGTACAGCGCTGGGGCTCTGATCACACTGGCGCTTTGTAGCGCCGCAATTTGCAGCGCTGGAGAGGGTGTTTTTTCACACCCTGCTGCAGCGCTGCAAATTTGCAAGTGTAGCCAAAGCCCAAATGGGTCACTTGCTGGAGGATTCTCTGCAGCTTGAGGGCTTCAAACCACAATTTGAAGACTTCAGAAACTCAGACGTAGGTTAGGGGTTTATTATAAAAGTGGATGGGTAGGATTATATGGCTTGCTTTGTGCAGGAGGTCAGACTAGATGATCATAATGGTCCCCTCTGACCTTTAAAGTCTGAGTCTACATGGCAGAATGGTTAATGAAGAAAATACACTGAAATGCCTCTACGCAGTCCTGTTGACTTCTTCTCCCAACCCCCCCCCCCGCCCCCCCATGATTTCTGGCCTCTTGGTCAACTCAGCTCCCAGTCCCCCATCAGCTGTGCCCTCTCCCAACCTAACCCATTTCTACTGCAATTCTTCACCCTCCTCATCCAGGCAGGGGTTGTCGCTGCAGCCCCTAAGGTACCTCGTTAATCACTGTCTCTCATACTAGGGCTATTTAGATTTCAGGGAACGATTCAGAATTACTGACGCTGGGAGGTGGGAGAGAGGAGAGGCTGAGAGAGCGTTTGCTCTCACGGCCACGTTCAACTCTGGTAGCCTCCATGTTACCTCATCCTTCTCCCTCCCCCATGTGTCTCTGCTCATGTCAGTGTGTCACCTGATCTTAATGCCACTGGCTTCAGCAGAGCTCCTAGACAGGAGCTACATCGCGAGGGGGTTACACTACTGAGAGTAAAATACATCACAGGGAGGGTGTAATTATCCTGAAGTGAAACATTCCAGTCTAGGAAGTGAAAGACTTCAAGTACTTCATTACTTAAAATTATGCTTGAAAGGATTGGATTTTTATGAATAAATTGCAGCAAATGTTAATTTCACTGTACACACACACACACACATGAAAAAATATTGATATAGGTAATATACAGAAATGCTTCAGGAGAAAGTGGAGTTTGATTTAAGGATATTTACACTGTATATTTTGGGTGTGACATTGACAATTTCTCTTTGAACAGTTCTATGATTTGGCTTTTGGATTCTCAGCAGTTACTGTTATTAAATAATTGTTGTCTGACGACCCCCATAACTTCCCACAGCTCTGAACATTGAAATTGTAAACATTGAAAAAAGGGCTTAAAAATAAATATCGCTATCTATTGAAATTAAAAGAAAGAAATAGACACAATGAATTTTGTCAAACCCACTTACCAGCAATTGCAATATGCTAGGGGATGGAAATTCACAACTAAGGCACCAACCTTAATTCTGCCCTGTAGTGACACCAGGCAATTGCCGTAGGGCTATGAATTAGGCATCTTAGTGTATATCGTTCCAGATTACAAATCGGTGTGATCTAAAGACACATGAGATCTTTTCCTCAGGATATCACCGTCACTGGGTTGTTTCTCTTAGTGGTAATTCCCAGAAGTGAACAGATTAATAACATTATCAGTTATGAAGTGGCCATTTCAGATTTCTGGGGAGTGTCTGTTATTTTGCACTAGGGGCCAGGTCCTTGGAGAGATGGAACCTTGGTTTCATTTTAACTTCTCCATGCTCAGCAGCTTCTGGAATTTGGTTCAAAGTATTTGCTTGTTTCCCTGCCCTGTTCTTAAAAGTGCTGCTTTAGAAAGTGGGGAAGGGCAGGAACTGACTGCAGGATCAGTAGCTGAGTCCCTTAGATATTTATAGCTCATCAGAAGGAGCACAGGGTTTGGTGGGTGTCTGGGGATTTAATAATAAACACACAAATATCTTTGTTCTTAGTGAATTTTCATCTTCTAATTCCCATAACCCACTAATTATCCCTGGCTGCCCCCGGGAGTCTGGGGAGGGAGAACTAGTCGACTCCTGTGGCCAGTGTGGAACAAGGATCTTTCAGTGACTAGCTCAAAATCATCCAGAGTGAATTTCACTTCACTGGATAAAGCCCTAGTTGCTGAGCTCTGCAGAGGGGTGGGGAGGTGAATTCCATCCCCCATTCTTGAGCATAGACTCCCCTCCAATTCTCACCCTGATCTCAGACACTACCCCAACCTTCCCCTGCAGTGATGGACCCACTTGATGCTGCCAGAGCCATCTGCCATGGGAGCTAGAGAGGACAGAGGCCCAGGTCCAGAACTGCTCCCCCTGCCCACAGCTCCAGAACTGCTACCCATGCCCACAGCCCCCAGGCTTTGCTGGAGTTGCCCTATATCTTCCTTATGACTAACCCAGGCCAAGCAGCTGGGGATCTCTTCCTTTTGCCTAGAAACTTTGCCCCCCAGAGTCCAAGCAGCATACAGATAATCAGTTCCTTCTTCTACAAGGGTTCGCCAGGGCTCGACCCTCCGGGGCGGTGGGGAACCACACCGGCTCACTACCCACAGTTGATCCCGGGGAATTAGTCCGGCCGTGGGGGTCTCCCTCGGTAGCCCTTGCTGTAACCGGCAGAAATCTGGTCAGCCCGGCCCCGGCTCAGGGCGGGGCAACAAACACTGAGTCAGGGGCTCAGGCCCTCAGGCAGGGCTGAGCAGTAACAATAGGTCCCAGCCTCTTCAGGCCAGTGAGAGGGAGAGTCTTCCACCCAGGAATTGGTTGGCAGGGGGAACGCAGGCCCTCCCACTCCACTGCATCCCAGCCCGGGGCACTAGCAGCAGCAGAAGGCCCGCTGCGTAGTCAGTGGGGATCCAGGCCGCAACACACCGACATAGGCTCTGGTAGTGCTGCAGCCAGACTGGGGTCGGCTGCCCCCGGGCTACTTCCACACTCCCCCTCGGGCCCAAACTGGGTCTTGGTGTTGGCCTCTGGGGGATCCAGGAGCATGGGTTCTTCGGGGCAGGGGTTGATCAGCAGGCCTGGCAACTCCTCCGGATAGCGGGCGCAGGGCCGGTCTGGCCAGTCTGGGCGGCCGCCTTGGGCCGCAGGGCTTTCCCAGTCACGGGCTCCACTAGGGACGTCTGTTCTCTCCGGTGGCTGGGCTCCTAGTGAGCGCTGAGGGCCGGTCTTTATAGTTCTAGGTCGCTGCCTGACCCTCTGAGGGGTGGGCTCAGCGCTCCCTAGCTCCGCCCACTCCGGCCTCCGGATGGGCTCTTCCCCCTCTGGGGTGGCGGGGAGCCACACCGCCTCACTACGTTTCTGTGTGGGGGTTTTTTTATCCCCTTCTTGCCATGTGCTCTGAACTGCAAACTCAGCTACTGGGAAGTCAAGAGCACAACAACAGTCTTGTGTCTTCTTTAACATCCCATAATGGTCCATCTGGTGTTGATGGACCTTTCCTCCCAGGCAGGGTGTAATGGATTCTGTTGCCAATCAGCACTTCACATAGGTAAAGTCTCTCTCCTCTGGTGATTTACAGAGCCACAGAGGCTCACAATACAACTAGTCAGATATTATCCCAGGCAGCAACTCACGAGCATTCAATGAAGTCTAAACACATTCTTATAATTCGAACCAACTAGGGGAAAAGCTCTTCTTGACCTGCTGCTCACAAACAGGAAGAAATAGTAGAGGAAGCAATAGTGGATGGGAACCTGGGAGGCAGTGACCATGAGATGGTCGAGTTCAGGATCCTGACACAAGGAAAAAGGGAAAGCAGTAGAACAGAGACCCTGGACTTCAGAAAAGCAGACTTCGACTCCCTCAGGGAACTGATGGGCAAGGTCCCCTGGGAGAATAACATGACGGGGAAAGGAGTCGAGGAAAGCTGGCTGTATTTCAAAGAAACCTTATTGAGGTTGCAGGAACAAACCATCCCAATGTGTAGGAAGAAAAGTAAATATGGCAGGCGACTAACTTGGCTTAACAGTGAAATCCTTGCTCGTCGTAAACACAAAAGAACAGCTTACAAGAAGTGGAAGATTGGACAAATAACCAGGGAGGAGTATAAAAGTATTGTTCAGGCATGCAGGTGTGAAATCAGGAAGGCCAAATCACACTTGGAGTTGCAGCTAGCCGGAGATGTTAGGAGTAACAAGAAGGGTTTCTTTAGGTATGTTAGCAACAGGAAGAAAGTCAAGGAAAGTGTGGGCCCCTTGCTGAATGAGGGAGGGAACCTAGTGACAGAGGATGTGGAGAAAGCTAGTGTACTCAATGCGCTTTTTGCCTCTGTCTTCACAGACAAGGTCAGCTCCCAGACAGCTGCACTCTGCAGCACGGTATGGGGAGGAGGTGACCAGCTCTCTGTGGAGAAAGAAGTAGTTCGGGGCTATTTAGGAAAGCTGGACGAGCACAAGTCCATGGGGCCGGATGCGCTGCATCCGAGGGTGCTAAAGGAGTTGGCCGATGAGATTGCAGAGCCATTGGCCATTATCTTTGAAAAATCATGGCGATCAGGGGAGGTCCCGGATGACTGGAAAAAAGCTAATGTAGTGCCCATCTTTAAAAAAAGGGAAGAAGGAAGATCCAGGGAACTACAGGCCAGTCAGTCTCACCTCAGTCCCTGGAAAAATCATGGAACAGGTCCTCAAGGAATCAATTCTGAACCACTTAAAGGAGGGGAAAGTGATCAGGAACAGTCAGCATGGATTCACCAAGGGCAAGTCATGCCTGACTAACCTAATTGCCTTCTATGACGAGATAACCGGCTCTGTGGATGAGAGGAAAGCAGTAGATGTACTATTTCTGGATTTTAGCAAAGCTTTTGATACAGTCTCCCACAGTATTCTTGCCAGCAAGTTAAAGAAGTCTGGGCTGGATGAATGGACGGTAAGGTGGATAAAAAACTGGCTAGATGGTCGGGCTCAACGGGTAGTGATCAATGGTTCCATGTCTAGTTGGCAGCCGGTATCAAGCGGAGTGCCCCAAGGGTCGGTGCTAGGGCTGGTTTTGTTCAATATCTTCATTAACGATCTGGAGGATGGTGTGGACTGCACCCTTAGCAAGTTTGCAGATGACACTAAACTGGGAGGAGTGGTTGACACGCTGGAGGGTAGGGATAGGATACAGAGGGACCTAGACAAATTAGAGGATTGGGCCAAAAGAAACCTGATGAGGTTCAACAAGAGAAATGCAGAGTCCTGCACTTAGGACGGAAGAATCCCATGCACTGCTACAGACTAGGGACCGAATGGCTGGGTAGCAGTTCTGCAGAAAAGGACCTAGGGGTTACGGTGGAAAAGCTGAATATGAGTCAACAGTGTGCCCTTGTTGCCAAGAAGGCTAATGGCATTTTGGGTTGTATAAGTAGGAGCATTTCCAGCAGATCGAGGGATGTGATCATTCCCCTCTACTCAGCACTGGTGAGGCCTCATTTGGAGTACTGTGTCCAGTTTTGGGCCCCACACTACAAGAAGGATGTGGATAAATTGGAGAGAGTCCAGCGGAGGGCAACAAAAATGATTAGGGGGCTGGAGCACATGACTTAGGAGGAGAGGCTGAGGGAACTGGGATTGTTTAGTCTGCAGAAGAGAAGAATGAGGGGGGATTTGATAGCTGCTTTCAACTACCTGAAAGGGGGTTCCAAAGAGGATGGATCTAGACTGTTCTCAGTGGTAGAAGATGACAGAACAAGGAGTAATGGTCTCAAGTTGCAGAGGGGGAGGTTTAGGTTGGATATTAGGAAAAACTTTTTCACTAGTAGGGTGGTGAAGAACTGGAATGGGTTACCTAGGGAGGTAGTGGAATCTCCTTCCTTAGAGGTTTTTAAGGCCCAGCTTGACGAAGCCCTGGCTGGGATGATTTAGTTGGGTTTGGTCCTGCTTTGAGCAGGGGGTTGGACTAGATGACCTCCTGAGGTCCCTTCCAACCCTGAGATTCTATGATTCTATGAATACCTGTTTTAACAATACTAACACAGGTGAGTCAGACTGATTCCAGCTGTGCGTTTGTCCCTGTTCAGTGAAGACATGGGGGCTTTTGCAAGAGCTAACACCTCATCTGCCAGTGTCACAGGCAGGCTGGGCAGGGATGGTGTCTCTAGCCTCTGTTTCCCAGAAGCTGGGAATGGGTGACAGGGGATGGATCACTTGATGATTCCCTGTTCTGTTCATTCCCTCTGAAGCAGCTGGCATTGACCACTAAGCTAGATGGACCATTGGTCTGAGGCAGTGGGCTCTTCCTATGTTCACAGTCTGTATGAGGCTGTGGGACTCGCTGGGGAGCCACAGAAAGAAACAAGATGAGCTGAGGCAAGAAGGCCCAGTCTCAGAGCCCCCGGGGTCACGCTTGTCAAAAGCTAAAACTAGGCCCAGCCCTTGAAAGGGCACTCCCAGGAGATACTGGATAAAGGCTGGAGCATCAAACAACTTTGTAAACCTGAGAGAGCTGCCTTGGGGACAGTGACAGGGAGAATCCCCCAAAGTGACTCCTTTGATTCTGCTCTTCTCTGGCCTCTGATTGATAGAATCATAGAACTGGAAGGGACCTTGAGAGGTAGCTAGTCCAGTCCCCTGCCTTCAAGGGAGGACTAAGTATTATCTAGACCATCCCTGACAGGTGTTTGTCCAGCCTGCTCTTAAAAATCCCCAGTGATGGAGATTCCAGAACCCCCCTAGGCAATTTATTCCAGTACTTAACAACTCTGACAGTTAGGAAGGTTTTTTTTCCCTAATCTCCATCCTAAACCGCCCTTGCTGCAATTTAAGCCCATTGCTTCTTATCCTATCCTCAGAGGTTAAAAATGAACAATTTTTCTCCCGCATCGTTGTAACAACCTTTTATGTACTTGAAAACTGATCATGTCCCTTCTCAGTCTTCTCTTCTCCAGACTAAACAAACACAATGTTTTCAATCTTCCCTCATAGGTCATGTTTTCTAGATCTTTGATAATTTTTTTTTTTGCTCTTCTCTGGACTTTCTCCAATTTGTCCACATCTTTCCTGAAATGTGGCACCGTAACTGGACACACTACTCCAGTTGTGGCCTAATTAGTTCAGTAGAGCAGAAGAATGACTTCTCGTGTCTTGCTTACAGTACTCCTGCTAATATATCCCAGAATGTTTTCTTTTTGCAACAGCGTTACACTGTTGACTCATATTTAGCTTGTGATCCACTATGACCCCAGATCCCTTTCCTCAGTACTCCTTCCTAGGCAAACATTTCCCATTTTGTATGTGTGCAACTGATTGTTCCTTCCTAAGTGGAGTACTTTGCATTTGTGCTTATTGAATTTCATCTTATTTACTTCAGACCATTTCTCCAGTTTGTCCAGATCATTTTGAATTTTAATCCTATCGTCCAAAGCAGTTGCAGCCCCTCCCATTTTGGTATCATCCAAACTTGATAAGTGTAACACAGAGACTCTGCTACTGGGAGGGTTTTAGAGGGTGTCAGAGGGTTACACCCTGGTAGGAGGGCTAGACCTGTACTGGAATAAGGTCACTTTGTGCTTCAGAGTGTGGCAGAACCTAGAATGTCCATTAGCAGGGAAAAATCCTGGGAATCGGCTTGTAGAATGGACAAAAGCCCTGTCTGAATTCTCTCACATTGCCCTTCTTGCCTGACAGGCTACAAAGTAACGTCCACGTTTGTTCCAGATTATCCCATCCTCCCAGGGGAAGGAAATGGCTGCAATGGAGCTGGCTCAGGTAAGAGATTCTCAGGGAGCTGGTGGTGGGCTCTGCTTGGAGGAGAGGAGCAGTAAAGGCATAGGAAGGTGATAGCTGCTACAGGTGGTGGGAGGCAGGAAATAACAGGATGTTACCAACCCGCTGAGACTTGTGTAATCTAGGGTGTGATGGGTTGTCACCCTGGGGTGCAGTCTGGGGAGGTTCTGGGAACATTGAAGGGAGTTTCGCAAGGGAGTTCTCCAGGTGAAGGAGGACCTGTTATCTTGTCCGTCACAGAGGCATGTAGACTTCCCTTATCACTACCGCTTCAGACTGCCTTGAGCAGTTAGCTGACTGTTACACATTTTGTTTTGCAGCTACTTAGGTTGGTTAAAGTTCATCATGGAGGAGCCTTGGTTCACTTAGCCCTAGAGCAGGGGGGCTTCATTGACACTGTTGGTCTTCCACCCCCCCGAGTTACCTAGAGTTATGCCTAGTGACACCAACATGTGTGTGTGTGTGAATGTGTGTGTGTATAGGTATTAGGTATAATGTGTGTGTATAAGGATTAAAATATTAGTTCTTGGTCATAAATCAATTATCATAATAAATGTGGCATCTTTGTCTTGCCCCCTGAAAAGATCCCGTGTAGTTTTGTCTGTACAACAAAACAGCACCCACTGTGTCTGGTATTTGATCCTGCTCAAGTAGTCCCCATTGTATAACACTAGCGTTCAGAGGTTCCTGTTGCACACAGTTGGGGTCTACCCAGAGACCCACCCATTTGTCTGCTGACACTTAAACAGAAAAGAAAATTACACAAAAAGCAAAGAAAATTACAGTCTAAGCCAAACTTTTCTACTTCTATTATATTGTCCGCTACGGGGGACTGTAAAAATCTCAGGACAACCTCAGAGCTTCATCGCACACATGGCTTCCACCCTGAGGAATTCTGAGCAGAAGTTCAGTTCCGCTCACACACCTAACGCCCAAATGAACAGAGCAGAAAAACATCAGTAACCGGTTAAACAAAACAGAGCCAAAGCTAAATAGTGCACCAAAACCAAATAGTATTTCCTTATTCTATTAGAGCTCACCTATAATCATGCTATTCTTAACACCTAACACCAACAGTACCAAACAAAGCAAACATAAACTAACAAGGGTAAAACAGATAGATGGTGTAAATTCTGCATTGCCCCCCAATCTTAATTGCTCACCAAACTGTGACAAATTCCTGTTACTAATTTATCCCTCATGTCAGGTGATCAGACCAACAGAGCATATAATCAAATTTTAAAGCTTCATTAAAAATAATAAAACAGCAATGGAGAGTGTTGGGAATGCTCCCACATCACTCGGAAAATATGAATGCCCCAAGCCTTAAACCACTTTAATACTCACACATGTCTCACTGGGAAGTTAAGCTTTGCAAATATAATTCCAATTCTGTAACTTGTAGTGCCTCTATTTTCCACAAGCAGCTGGGGCTGAAAGCAGTTTTCCTTTGCACTTAGCATAGTCACTAATTCATGACCTTGAAGACAAAACAACTTCTCCTTTATCTCAGGGCTAAGCCGAATTTCAAATTAACCCGTTCCTAGACAAATTGCTCACACTGTGTCAGAGGTTTTTCTCTGTGATTAAAGCTCCACTGAGATATATGATCTTATCTAGATTGAAGGTACCTTCTAATGGGCATTGTTTAAATGAATTTTCACGCGTATACAGATTCCAATCATTTAAATACCTGCAGGTTTTAGGACCATAATGTACGTACATGTAATATGCTGGGGCACCCTTAGGGGGTGAGGTGGAATATTTAGACAGTCCCTTACCCATTTTCCACTTACACACACAGAGAGGGTGTCCTGTCCGTGCTAGCGGCTCAAAAACCAAGGAGATGATCAGACTGTCAGTAGCCCACACAGAAGGGAAAGGGGAGGGAAGATGGGTTCACACACCCCTAGACCCAGGCAGCTTCCTCGCCGGACTATGCCAGGATGAGTCAGCCCACCGTGGGTTGGATCTCCTAAAGATCCACTAGTTACCAGGCTAGCCTGGTAACAGCCACTCACACTGGTGTACACACACCCACCAAGGCCTCCTTTTCTTCCTTTTTCTTTTTCTTTTTAACCTTTTTATCTTTTTTTTTTTTTTAAACCATGATGCATCGTTACCTGGTCCGGACCAAGACCCTGAGGCGGGAGGACAACCCCTCTTGAGGCGGTAAAAACCCCTCAGCACCGGTGCATTCTAATGCATTTACCTATGCATTACCTTATGCATTTCCTTGGCCAACTCAGCAGTTCCCAGTACTGCTATAAACTAACCTTATTGGGGCCTCTCCCCAATACCACTTTGCATCTGATCCTGCTGCACAGTCAATAAGTTCAGATGGCGTGGCGCAACAGAGAGACAGACGTCCTCAGGGACAGTCCTCCTCCGATACCCCAATAGAGATTTCAAAAGGTCTCATACCTCTCATGTGGCGCCATGGGGATCGAAGGGGAATGATCCGTAGTAGTTGTCTGTGGGTCCGTGGGCGTTGCCATCCCGGACGAGCCCCCAAATTGTCAAAGAAAAACTCAGTTCTCACTTTTTGTTTGGGTGCAGCAAAATCAAATTCTTTATTATTTCTCCAGTAATTACCATGGAGGGAGAGAGTGCCATAGGACACAGGGTCCTGGACAGGTCTCTCAACTGGTAAACAATTACATCAAGCCTTTATACCGTTGTTTCAGACAATTTCTAGCAATAATACAGACAGTAAAAAGCAACAAATACATTTTGTTTATACATAAGCTTTTCTGCTATCTCACTAGAAAAACAAGACTGCAAGACTGCATATTGCAAGGTCGTAATAACTTTCACACAATTCACTCTGTCTTACATTATCTTGCTTCCTCACGTCACCAGGGTCACAGTTAACCTAACTCATGCTAACTAACATTCATTAAGATCTCTTCAAAACCTTGTTAATTATTTACTGGCTTCCACACTGGGGTAAGCTTTATGTCTTTGTGCATTCCTTCAATAAGCCACTAACATTGTCTGGCCTCCTCCAACAGAGCACCTTTGAAATACAGAGACATGGTTAATATTTCTAGCCTCAGGTACAAACGTTACATGCATACAGGTTGGATTAACACAGTCAATAGGTCTTAAGTTTTGCAATGATACCTCACATCAGCCATCTTGCATAAAGTATATATTAGCTATGTCATATCCAGATCATAAGCATATTTTCATAAAGACTGTAGAGTATAATGTATGTTTGCTGATCTGCAAATAGGAAAGGAGCATGCACCTTTGGGTGCAAACGCTCATGACAATAGTGCAGAGCCATGCAAGCTCCATGGTTCTGTGTGAGATGGCAGACAGTGAGGAGGGCCAGGCAGATTTGTGGGTTTAGAAAAATACGGTGTAAACATTATGTATACGTTTATGTAGGGGACACATATAACATTAGTGGCTAGTTAACAATGCGTTCTAAGAAGTTGGATCCCATGGCGCAACCACCTGACTAAGCTGTTTGGTACCCAGCATACACTGCCAAACCAAAGTGTCCCAAAATGCAGTGGGTGGACAGTGGGAGATCTATTCATGGTGCACCTCACTCTGAATCTATACAAGTGGTTCTGGTGAGTACCCTGACGGCTGAGGCAAGGAGTCCAGGAGGCATGCGCACCAGTGACATAGTAACCGTAAAAACAACAAGGAGTCGGTGGCACCTTAAAGACTAACAGATAAGGTGCCACCGGACTCCTTGTTGTTTTTGTGAATACAGACTAACACGGCTACCTCCTAATACGTGGCATAGAAACCGTAGTGACTCTGTGCTGACATAACTTGAGTTAACCCACCCTTAAAGTGTAGATATGGCCTTAGGTATATTAAATGTTTGGGAGAGGTAACAGGAACAGTCTGGGGTAGACAAAGATTCATTCAGATGTTTCGGCTCAAGGCATTGGAACTGGCCTTACTGCACCCTACAGGCTCAGGAACAAAGAGGCACAAAAAAGATCTCATTTATTTATTACAATGTCTTGACTCAAGGGTGTATAACTCGTGATTTTAGAATTCTTGTGGTTGTCAAGGTATCTTGGGGTTGTAGATGCGTGTTCATTATATTTTGAAAGGCAAAACTATGAATGGGTTGAACAAAGAATTAGATAATTCCCTCAGGATAAGTAGACTGGTTATTAGCCAAGATCATCAGGGATGCAGGCCCATGCTCTGCATGCCCCTAAACCGTCCTTTGATTGCCAGATGCTGGGAGTGGGCAATGGGATGGTTCACTGAGTCATTGCCTGGTCTGATCATTCCCTTAGAAGCACCTGGCATTGGCCACTGCCACAAGACAGGATACTAGATTAGGCGGACTATTGGTCTGACCCATGTTGGCAGTTCTAATTTTCTGCAAAAATTACAATAGATTTTTTTTCCAGGGAGAAAGACATTATAGGCGATAGTATCCTGCCTTTATTGAATATTTGAGAATCAAGCTGTACACAACGGCATGTGGAAAAACACTAAGGGCTAGACTGAGGCAAAATAACAGTTGCAAAAATGCAATCCCCAGTGGTGGATTGACTCAAAACAAAGTTTTGACACTAGGCCAGAAATTCTGTCAGCTCTAAAATGAGAAGAAAAAATTAAATTTAAAAATTCAGGGAATTCAGGTTATCCCAGCAGCAGATAAAACAACTTAGGAAACTGCTTGGAGACTCTGTGCATTCAGATACAGTGAGAAGGGATTCTTTGTTTCTGAGGGGATCTGTGTAAAATGTTTTACTGAATGAAGTCTCAGGGATTATCTACACTGGCAGGCTAAAGCGCTCTAACTCGCTGGCTCAGGGGTGTGAAAAATCACACACACACACACACACACACACACACGCACGCAAGTTTGAGCGCTTTAAAGCGCTAGCGTGGACAGGCTCGGCTCCCAGTGCTCAGAGCGCATCCCCTCGTGGAGGTGGATTACCAGGTGCACGGCACCCGCAGCGCTCTGAACTGTGTAGTGCAGACTGAGCCTCCGTAGGTTGGATCAGACAGAGGGGAGCTGCACTGGCTAGGCAGGGGGATGCCTGTGTCTGTAAGAACCAGCCCTGGGAAGCCCCTGCCGAGCGGTGCTGTCTGTGGGAGGGGAAATTAAAATTAAAAAAGCTGCTTTGCCCCCCACCATTTTTGCAAACACTGGGGTCACTGCTGCCCCCTGTGACCCGCCTGTGCTGGGTTTTGCCCTTAGTCACCCTCTGCCAGAGCCTCGCTCCTGGGCTTCACTCCTGCTCCTCCCCCCAGCCCTGGTTTTGTCCTTTAGCCCCTCTCCTGCCCCTGCCTCCAGCTGCCTGACCCCCCAGCCCGGGCAATTCCCGCCCCCTGCTCAGCCCCGCCCCCCGGTCCCGGTCACTCCCCCCGCCCCGCTCCCGCCCCTGGAAGGAGCAGAATGTTGAGGCTGATATGGGCAGGGGGAAGGGCAGCGGCTTCAGCGGCTGTCACTGAGCATGTGCAGTGCCCGGGAGCAGCCCACAGCTGCAGGAGGCGCGTTAATATGCTGCCCGGGGGCTCCTTAGTCTGATGGTTCAGCAGCCCCCGCCCCGCCCCCGTTTTTCCCCTGGGGGGCCCCACCCCCTCCTGCTCCCTCCGGGCTGAGGTGGGTCCCCGCGTGTCCCATCCCCCTGCGTGGGGCCCGGGGGCGGGGCCAGGCCCAGGCCTGGGGAGGAGCCGCCCCTTCCCGGCCCAGCCCCCGCCCCCGCCCCTTTGTGCGGCAGCGGGGCCATGGCCGGGCCGGAGCGCAGCGCGGGGCTGTTGCAGCCGCGGGCAGCAGCGGTGGGGCCGGGGCAGCACGGGGACACGGGGCGGACAAGCTCCTGCCGGGAGGGCGTGCCCGGCTGCCTGGTTCGCCCCTGCCCAGGGGTCCCGAGCTCAGCGCGGCCAGAGTGGGGCTGCGGGGGCAAGTGGCCCGAGCGGGGCCGGGCGGCGGAGCCCGGAGCGGCTGGGCCCGGGCGGCTCGGCTGCAGAGCCCGGGGCGGGGAATCTAGGTTGTTCAGGGCGGGGAGCTGGGAGTGCGTTGGGGATCAGAGCCGGCGGGGCAGCTGGGGATGGGGGCTGTGGGGAGCTGGGAGTTTGGGGTGTGCTGGGGTCAGGGCTGGGGGCGGCCGGGGATGGGGGCTGTGGGAGCTGGGAGTTTGGGGTGCACTGGGGTCAGGGCTGGGGGGAGCGGCTGGGGGCTAGGGGGGAGCTGGGAGTTTGGGGTGCACTGGGGGGTCGGGGCTGGGGGATGTTTCGGGGGGCTCCGTGTTCAGATCTGGCCCTGTGGGAGCTTTGGGGGCTGGCGCTGGGGAAAGTGCCGGACTGTCTGAAGTTGGCTGCTTGGGATGTGGGTGAGGCCCCGGGGAGCTGGGGGTTGGGCTGCACCCCGTCCCTGCAGCCTGGGGCCCTGCGTTTCCTCTGGAAAAGCTGCTCCCTGTTTCACCAGTTCCTCTCAGTCTGAGTCCCAGGGACCCTGCACAGGCCTCTGCAGGGCAGGACGGGCCCTGAAATCTGGCAGCTGGGAGGTTTGCAGCAGTTTCTAACCCTCCCTCCCCTGCTTCTTCCAGGAGGCCCCACAAAAGCATCTGGCCCCTCTGGGAAAAGAGGAAGCAGCCAAAGCCGAGGAGGAGGCGGCAGGCGAGGAGCTGCTGGTAGGTGCCCAGAGCCCCCCGCCACTTAGGTTTGCCTGGCATAAGAATGACCTGGTGAGTGCAGGGCCCACCCTGCCCGCCTCAGCCAGGGACCCATCCCCGCTGGAGCCCAGGGAGCCTGCAGGGTCAGACACAGGGGTAACGTGATGCCCTTAGGATGCAGGAGGCTGCTGGGCAGGAGAGGGTCAGTCTGTGTTAGCCCAGAGCCCCTGCCCACGGGCTGTCTGGATGTCACAGTGACCAGGGATCCTTTCTAGCTCCTGGGGGGATGGGGAGGAAGGAGATGAAATGTGGGCTGCAGAGATGGAGGATTTGGCTCAGTGCATGTTGATGAGGTTTTGGGGAGAAGTGTCCCTCCTGTAGGTGATGTACAGCTCACCCCAGCCCTGATCCCTCCTCCCTTCCCGGGATAAATGAACTTCCCATCCCCCACCACCAGAGATCTTGTGTCCTGGTAAATAACTCTGCCATCCGCCCCCAGGTGCATTTATGATTTTCTCCTGTTATGGAGCAGATGAATTTCAATGTTGATAAATGCAAAATAGTGCACATTGGAAGAGATAATATCAAATGCACATAAAATGATGAGGTCTAAATTAGCTGTTACCGCTCAAGAAAGAGATTTTGGAGTCACTGTGGATGGTTCTCTGGAAACATCCACTCAATCTGCAGCAGCAGTCAAAAAAGCAAACAGAATGTGGGGAATCATTAGGAAAGGGATAGACAATAAAACAGAAAATATCCTATTGCCTCTATATAAATCCATGGTATGTCCACATCTTGAATACTGTGTGCAGATCTGGTCGCCCCATCTCAAAAAAGATATATTGGAATTGGAAAAGGTTCAGGGAAGGTCAGCAAAAATGATGAAGGATATGGAACAGCTTCCGCATGAGGCGAGATTAATAAGACTGAAGCTATGGCTGCACGCCGCAGCTTTTAGCCACACAGCTGTGCCGCTACAGCCGTTCTGCTGACAGGCGCGCAGTGTAGCTGCTCTTTGTTGGCAGGAGAGAAGTGCCAGTGTAGACAAAGCCTGAGACTGTTCACCTTGGAGAAGAGACGACTAAGGGGGGATATGGTAGAGGTCTATAAAATCATGACTTGTGTGGCGAAAGTAAATAAGGAAGTGTTATTTCCTCCTCATAACACAAGAACTAGGGGTCATCCAATGAAATGAATAGGCAGCAGGTTTAAAAGAAACAAAGGAAGTATTTCTTCACCCAACACACAGTCAACCTGTGGAACCCCTTGCCAGGGGATGTTGTGAAGGCCAAGACACTACCAGGGTTCTAAAAAGAACTAGAGAAGTGCATGGAGGACAGGTCCATCAGTCGCTATTAGCCAGGATGAGTGGGATGGTGTCCCTAGCCTCTGTTTGCCAGAAGCTGGGAATGGATCACTTGATGATTCTCTGTTCTGTTCATTCCCTCTGGGGCACCTGGCATTGGCCTCTGTCAGAAGACAGGATACCGGGCTAGATGGGCCTTTGGTCTGATCCAGTCTGGCCGTTCTTATGTTCTGTGTTCCCCCGTTACTGAGCCGCCCTCTCCCTGTTGCAGAAACAGATGGAAGCCGAGAGGCAGAAGATCATCTGGGAGTGGCAGGAGCTGCGAGGGTTTCTGGAGGAGCAGGAGCAGCGGCTGCTGTCCCGGCTGGAGGAGCTAGAGAGAGCCATTGTCCAGCGAAGGGATGAGGGCGTCTGCAGCCTGTCCTGGCAGATTTCCCTGCTCAGCGAGAGGGGAGGAGAGAAGGGGCAGCAGCCGCTGAGCCCACCCCTGCAGGTCAGGCTGTCATTGCAATGATCATACGCAGCGTTTCTCTAGGCGCGTCTGAGCCCTAGACCCCAAAGCACTTTACAAAGGGGGGTCAGGGGCCTTATCCCTATGGGACAAAGGGGGAAAGCAAGACAGAGGGAGGGCCAGAGCCCTGCCCAAGGTCACCCAGTGAGTCTGGCAGCGGCGCCAGGATGGGCCTGGGAGCCCTGGATGCTGCAGCCCCAAGACCTTCTCTCCTGGAAATGTCTCTCTGCATTTGCACTTGGAGGGTGAAATCCCCTCTCCCACCATGCTGAGGTCCCGAGTTAGGCCCAAGGCCCCTGTCACTGCAGGTTAATGGGTTTAGTGGGGCCAGGGGCCTTCTGGGTCTCTCAGCCCTGGGGGGAATTTGATTCTCAATGCAGAGAAATATCTTCTGCCTGTAAAGTGCCCGGGGAGAAGATTTCCACAGTGGGACCTGCCACGCAGGGATTGCTGGGGCTGTGCAGGAAAAGTCCCTGGTAGGGGGGCAGCAGCTCTGGGAATGGAAACCTGAAATTCCCCTACTGCCCGAGGCCTCAATGGTGACCCCTGCAGAGCAGGAGGCCTCCCCACCCAGGGACACTCCCCCTGACGGCCTCCTCTTTCTCTCCTTTGTAGGGTGCTGGGAGCACTGGGGGCAGGTAAGTCCTGGGCTCCATTTCGCTCCCCCTCATGGGCTGCTAGGTTTGATAACTGCACTGAATAGGAAGCTGCCCCCTGGCAGGAAGTGAGAGAGAAATGGGGAAAGGAGGGTGGGAAAGGCAGGGAAACACAGGAAGAACCAGCAGGGCCCTACAGGGGTGTCCAGGAGGGGCTGTTTTCCTCCTGAGTGACACTGAGCGTGACCGGCAAAGACTTGGCAAAATACTAAGATCTAAAATTTATTTCCCATCTGAAGGCAGATTCCCCCTTGTTCTTTGTGCGTGGGTGTCCCATGGAGAGCAGTGGGTGTTCTGCTGTGAATGGAGCAGGGCACAGAGTCCTAACCCGATGCCTGGCCACTGGCCATAACGGACAGTGCAATGTGGCCCTCTCTGCCAAAGGAGCTGGACGCCCCAGGGTTACTGCTTCAGCTGAAGGGTGGGGGGGTTTTGGCATTAAAGGGCCCATGTTCATTCCCTGCTGGAGCCCTGGGCTCTGTCTGTGGCCACTGTCAGCATGTAGGACCTGCCCACTCTTTGGTCTGTGTCTCCTCCCTTTCCACATAATCCCCGAGCTGGTGCCACTTGTTACTGCCGTAAACCAGCGTGAGGGTGGCTCTGCTCCCCAGAACCAGGCGTCCCTGAGAAAGCTCCTGAACAATGTCTCCGTTCCTTGCTCTAGTGTCTCCCCACTTCCCGTCTCTTTGGGGAGCACAGGGCTGGGGTGACTCACCCTGACATTGACTATCTCAGGCTACAAAGCTCAGATCCAGGTTTCGTGAAGTTTGGGGGTTGCTGGGCTCAGGGTCTGGGGCTCAGGCCTATTTCTCACCCCTCCTTTCCCCAGAAGGGAGGACGGAACGTTTGGGAAGCCAGAGCCGTCGTTTGCAGAGCTGGAGAAGAGACTCAGCGATTTCTCTCTGCAAAGTGCCATGCTGCAGGAGGTGTTGCTGGGATTCAAAGGTGAGTTGGAGTCTGGGGGTGGCGTCTCCTCTGGTTAGAGCGACCCTGACCCTGGGAAGGAGTCGGGGACTCTAGTGATGTCACTGATCCTGGGCTCCATCTCACAGCCCAGCTCAGCGAGTCGCCCTTCCCCATGGAGCAGCCCTGTGGGGCTGGCTCTGTCTGCAGCGGCTGCGTTATCGGCCTCTGATCTCTGTCACCATCTTGTCGTTAACAGCAGTTCCATTAATAAGCAATGGGGATTTCTCCATTAATGTGAGGGCCTGAATTCTCACCTCTCCCATCTTCTCCTTCCCTAGAGGCGCTGCGGCGGGAGCTGGGGAGCGACACAGGTGCGTGTCTGTCTCTGACTGGCCGTGGGAGATTTCAGCCCAATAACCATGTTAACGACAGGGATTGCAGCCTCCAGCAGCTAGAAGCTGTATAACAATGGGAAGCGATGTTACTTTGTTCTTGCACCACTATATTTTCAGCTGACTTGTCTCTTAAATATTTTAGCTCAGGGATCAGCAACCTTTGGCACGGCTCACCAGAGTAAGCACCCTGGCAGGCTGGGACAGTTTGTTTACCTGCGATGTTGGCAGGTTTGCCCGATCGCGGCTCCCACTAGCCACAGTTTGTCACTCCAGACCAATGGAGGCAGCGGGAAGTGGCAGGCAGCACATCCTTCAGCCTGCGCGCTTCCTGCATCTCCCATTGGCCTGCGACGGCAGACGCGGCCAGTGGGAGCTGCAATCAACCGACCGTGGATGTGGCAGGTAAAGAAACTGGCCCGGCCCACCAGGGTATGTGGATTGGAGTTTCCCCAAGGTCCTTTAAGTGTTTCTTGATTGGGCACTTGATTTGCAAATTCCTTTCTGAAGAAGCTGACCTAATGCTTTACTAAGGCTACTTCAGAATCAAAACACACTGATGTACAAGAACGTAGCCAATATTCCTAACTTTAACTGCAAAAATGATACACCCACACAGGTAGTATCATCATCATCAGCAGCAAGTTATAACCTTTTCATACGCACCTTACACGACAACCATTGTACAACATTTGCTGCTAATATAGAACAGTGGTTGCACCAATGAACTACACAGTCACAGGTTATATAAATAACATCACAGCCAGGGCTGGTGTTAGGGGGTAGCAAACAGGGCAACTTCCTGGGGCCCCAGACCCCCACAAAGCTACATTGCTTCGGCTTTGGCTTCAGCCCTGGGGGTGGGGCTCAGGGGCCCAGACTTCAGCTTTCTGCCCTGGGCCTCAGCGAGTCTAATGCTGGCCTTGCTTGGCAGCCTCCTGAAAGCTGCTCACGGCCCCCCAGGGGGCCCCAGACCCCTGGTTGAGAACCACTGCCTTACCCCACGAATCACAGCAATGTTTAGGTTACTGCCAGGCCCAAAGGACCAGTCACTTCCTTAGGTCAAATGACTCTTAGATCTCCCAACAAAGACAACACTTGTAGCCAGTCCTGTCACAACCTGTATTAAGATTTATTTGAAAGGAAATGAGAGTTGTTTACAAAGTTAAAGCAGTGTGACAAAGCTCTGTCCTTGTCTCCATGGGCCCTGCATTTCCTGGTGGATTTCGCTAGCCTCAGGGGCTCACTGTGACCCTCCACGTAGCACTTCTCTCTAGGGACAAGGGTCACAGCCCACTGAGGCATTTTAAATCGTAAGCCAGCGAGGAGGAGGAGGCAAAGCTCCCTCCCTTGCAGAGTCTCTGTTGTCTCCCAGTCTCAGTGATTAATCAGGGGAGCAAAGGGGGAGCCCAGGACCCCCCTCTATTCTAGGCTCCAGCCCAGGGACCCTAATAGTATCAGCTGTGGTATCTGACCTTTTAGAAACAGGACACATACAATTCCCTGTTCTACTTCCCCACAGCACCCCCACTTCCTCGGGCTCCACTTCACCCTTACCTCAGGGCTTCCTGCATTGTGCCTGATCTGGTGTGTACTGCTCCGTCGCTCCCACAGCTCCTGTTCTGCACACCCACCTGCCTAACTGGGAGCTCTTTAACTAGTTTCAGCCAGCCTCTGATTGGCTTCAGGGTCCCAATCAACCTAGCTGTCTCCACGGCTTTCTGGAAGGATGTTAATTGGCCCCAGGTGTCTTGATTAACCTGGAGCAACTGTCATTTGGTTACCATGGTAACAGGAATTTGTTTAGCTTGGGGTTAACATACCTGTTTCTCACTACTTTCCTATAGCCAGCTGGCCTTACCCTGTCACAGCAGCTAATCATCCAGATGCAGACAAATTACAGTCTTAAATTTCAAAGGTAATAGAAGCTTCTATAATAAGCAAGCTCTGCATATTCTTTAGGACTAACCCCGGCTAGGCAGCTGGGGATCTCGTGCTTATGCCTAGGAACTTTGCCCCCCAGAGTCCAAGCAGCATACAGATCATCAGTTCCTTCTGTGTGGGGTTTTCATCCCCTTCCTGCCATGTGCTCTGAGCTGCAAACTCAGCTAATGGGAAATCAAGAGCACAACAGTCTTTTGTCTTTAACATCCCATAATAGTCTCTCTGGTGTGGATGGACCTTTCCTGCCAGGCAGGGTGTAATGCATTCGACTGTCAATCAGCACTTCACCTAGGTAAAGTCTCTCTCCTGTCTGGTGATTTACAAAGCCACAGAGGCTCACAATGCAGCTAGTCAGATGTTAACCCAGGCAGCAACTCAGTAAAGCATTCAATAAAGTCTAAACATGTTCTTATAATCCTAATACCTGTTTTAACAATACTAACACAGGTGAGTCAGACTGATTCCACTGCGTGTTTGTCCATGTTCAGTTAAGACATAGAGGCTTGTGTAAGAGCTAACACCTCATCTGCCAGTGTCACAGGCAGGCTGGGCAGGGATGGTGTCTCTAGCCTCTGTTTGCCAGAAGCTGGGAATGGGTGACAGGGGATGGATCACTTGACGGTTACATGTTCTGTTCATTCCCTCTGGGGCAGCTGGCATTGGCCACTGAGCTAGACGGACCATTGCTCTGATGCAGTGGGCCCTTCTTATGTTCACAGTCTGTATGAGGAGAATCTACTCATTTGGACTCACTGGGGAGCTACAGAAAGAAACAAGGCGTGCTGCGGCAAGAAGGCCCAGTCTCAGCGGCCCCAGGGTCACGCTTCCCAAAACCTAAAACTAGGCCCATCCCATGAAAGGGGCACTCCCAGGAGAGACTGTATAAAGGCTGGAGCATCAAACTGTTACCGAAATATCAGGTCCGTCTAGCTGAGAGCCAATAACAGCCTGACAGGGATAAGGAAAGATGCTTTATTCTGCAGAAGAAAGGAGAGCCCTGTAAATAGATACAGAAGACTCTGCCTGACACAAGTTTTACAGATCCTTTATACACATTCAGACAAAGACCAAGCTCTGTTAACACTTCATTGGTGGTTGCTAGATCCCGTGAAACCGTTATCTGGTCAGTGAAAACCGGCTTGGAGCAAGATTTCTCTGCTTTGAGGCAGAAGAGAAAAGATAGTTCAAAAGTTCAGGTTCCTGTGTGCGTGAGGCTTCTGCTTCCCCTACTGGCCGCTTGTAAGCTATTAAGGGGGCCCCAGTAACATTCACAGTCCCCCTTCGGGCCTGACAATCCAAAGCGCAACCCAGATTGTCAGGCCTGATCGTAATTCTGATCAAGCTGAAGAGACAGGTACTGGGTTCTCTTACGGTCAGCAGAGCCTTTGGTTACAGTATTACACAGACATTTTGCACATTGCATTACTACCCAAACAATACATAGGAAGAACAGGAAGAAAATAATCCATTTGACAGTGGTATGGAAGAGGCCAGTAAACCATGACCCAAGGTCTGGGAGGAGGTCCTCAAAACTAAGGGTATGATCAAGAGATACAGTGTGGAAAACAGCTGCATTTTGTTTATACATAGGTCATCCTGATATCTCGTTTTTCCCACTTCAGAGAGATGCCAGTCTATCTACACATTCTCTACACAAGGTCAAAACAACTTCTCACACAGTTCTTTTCTGCTCTCCTCACACAATCCTCCCTTCTACAAATCTCGCGTTATTAAGATTACAGTTAGCCAGAGTTATGCATTAAGATCCCCTACAAATCCCTGTCAGTTCTTTCTGTGCTTCCACACTCCTCCCTTTTGTACTTCTAGTATAACAAATATTTTCAAACCTCTATTTGCATTAAGCCATGGATTTCAGATTTTACATCAGATATTTCAACCTTAGGGGTTTTGATTGGATGTAATGACAATGCATAATTAGCATGGACATGAAAGGTATTACTTTTCGTACATCCTTTACTACAATAACAACAACATCATAATCCTAAGCTAACTAATAGCAATACAAGCAATAACATTTCCATAGCAATAATATGATGGGATTGTTACACAGTTTTGGTCACAAAGCACAATACGTCATACTTAGTACATAAAATAGACACTCTATAAGCTGTATGAAAGGCATACTTTTCAACTTGATATATATTTTGAAACATGAATTTGCCCTTGTAGTTCAGAGATTCTTTGAACCTCTGGTAACAATGAAAGCAAATCTTGAAACCATTCAGGTACTAAAGTAGTCCAATTAAAGAGTATCTGGAACCTAAGGTTACTTACAAAATTCTATCTGCAGGCCAGTAAACAATATGATTGCCTGCAGTGATAATGAGATGAAAATGTATATCTTGCAATGTGGTGGTTTTAACATACACACAGCTATCATTAGCTTGAAAAAGTAGGTGTCCTGTCAGGATAGTTCCTTGTCCTCTATCCTCCCAGGAAACGTTATCATGAACAGTGATGACTTCCCCTGGCTTCAGTTTATGGATACACTGAAGCTGTAGGGATTCTAACAGCCAAAATGTCAGGTGTTATTCTAGGGGCACTGACTATAAATCAGTTAGATATCCCAGGTGGTCTAATTTCCCAGATGTCTCGGTGAATAATCCAGTCCCACATGCATCCTCCCCATGGACCCGGCAAGATTCGGTATGTGGGAGCCCACACCCCCCTAACCGGTCCATATGCTTGGAAGGAGCACTGTGAATGTCCACACTTCCACCCAGAAAGCGTCCAAGTATATCTCCATGGCCACAGATCAGATGGTTCCTGATGTGTCTGTAAGGGCAGTGGGCCAAGTCTGGTGCTCAAGATCATTCCGAATGGCCATCAGCTGATCATTCAGGAAATCCTGAATTTCTGAACATGCTAGCTCCCACTGCAATGCCTTCCCATCCTCAGTGATATTAATACCATCTCTCTCAATAACTTTTGGGTCATAGAATGAAGGATGGAAATGACATGTAACTCACCAACTCCAGCCTGTACTTGGGTTAGCTGAGCTCCAGCAATAAGGCTAGTGGCCTTTTCTGGTTAGCCCAATTTCTCATCATGTTCTTGGCTCTTAAAAACATTCCAAATGGCTGCTGCACTATGAGCCCCATCCCATAGGGATCCGGTCAAGTTCCTCTTCTTCCAGAGGAAATAACCCAGTCCCTCTGTTGCGCTAATCTAATGGCAGCCCCTTGTGAGCAATTTGGGTATGTAGAGGTGATCTGGAAACTGGATAAGGGCAATGTAAATTTGGCAGTCCCTAGTGTTGTATTAATCACAGTTCATTGATGTCCTAATACATCTCTCTTTGGTGTAGTGCTACATCACATCTATTATTTAATTATTCTCAGGTACTTTCAAAGGCATTAACATTAATAGCATAGGAGGGGGTGTATTACAGGGGTAATAGTGTAATGGAGGAGATGGCAAGGGCAACAAGGTGCCTTTGGTACTTATCATTTAAAATCTAATTAGGGAGGGCAAGACCTGAAGGATTTATCCAGAACACAGGGCGCAGCCTGTAGAATAAACCCCAAAATCCAATCAATACCATATTCCCAAGCAGGAGTCCCACAAATTTCTTCCTGCCAGTGTATAATTCTTTGTTTCTTCACCAGGATCAGTTCTCAATGTCCTTTCTAGTCAGGAATTTCTGGACTTTGGCAATGGCAGTGGAGAGAGTGTTCCTTCTTCTTTCCCGAAACAGTCGTGGTTCAGCATCCTCCAGGGAGAGGTTACCAGCACATCACCCTGTAATGGTTTTGCTTGTTCTAGAAAAATTCAAAGGCACAGTAGATCTGTCAGTGGACAAGGGAGAGGTTACTAACACTTCACCTTGTCCTTTTTCCCTGCTGTCCAGAAGGCACAGCAGAGCTAGAAGAAGGAATAGGCTAATCATCAGTAGGAGAATCCTCCTGAGGCGGAGGGGTCTTTTTGCAGTGAGAATCATGGGTCCAGGCAGTCAGTCTTTGGCACTTCACAGCGGTGTTGGTAGTCATCAGGACTTAATAAGGGCCTTTCCAGCATGGAGCCAAAGCAGTCTTTGGCTGGTGGACCTTTACATTGATCCAGTCTCCTGGTTCCAAGGAGTGGCAGGGCTGCTAGGGTCTTTGGGTAGCACTTCTTTACCTGTGAGAAAAGAAACCTAACACATTTCATTAGTGCCTGGCACTGTTTGCAGATCTCATAGCTGCTTGAGCACATTCAAGCCCGCCTCCTTTTCTTGGTTGTCAGCCAAGTCTTAGCTGTGAGCAGTGTCCTTGAATGGGGCCAGTGTCTTATCTTTAGCCTGAGCTTGCTAGCTATTTTTTTCCAGTTAATTAAGAACATAAGAACGGCCATACCGTGTCAGACCAAAGGTCCATCCATCCCAGTATCTCTCTACTGACAGTGGCCAATGCCAGGTGCCCCAAAGGGAGTGAACCTAACAGGCAATGATCAAGCGATCTTCCTCCTGCCGTCCATCTCCATCCTCTGACGAACAGAGGCTAGGGACACCATTCTTACCCATCCTGGCTAATAGCCATTTATGGACTTAGCCACCATGAATTTATCCAGTCCCCTTTTAAACCCTGTTATAGTCCTAGCCTTCACAACCTCCTCAGGTAAGGAGTTCCACAAGTTGACTGTGCGCTGCGTGAAGAAGAACTTCCTTTTATTTGTTTTAAACCTGCTGCCTATTAATTTCATTTGGTGACCCCTAGTTCTCGTATTATGGGAATAAGTAAATAACTTCTCCTTATCCACTTTCTCAACATCACTCATGATTTTATATACTTCTGTTATATCCCCCCTTAGTCTCCTCTTTTCCAAGCTGAAGAGTCCTAGCCTCTTTAATCTTTCCTCGTATGGGACCCTCTCCAAACCCCTAATCATTTTAGTTGCCCTTTTCTGAACCTTTTCTAGTGCTAGAATATCTTTTTGAGGTGAGAGACCACATCTGTACACAGTATTCGAGATGTGGGCGTACCATGGATTTATATAAGGGCAATACTATATTCTCCATCTTGTTCTCTATCCCCTTTTTAATGATTCCTAACATCCTGTTTGCTTTTTTGATCGCCTCTGCACACTGCGTGGACATCTTCAGAGAACTATCCACAATGACTCCCAAGATCTTTTTCCTGACTCGTTGTAGCTAAATTAGCCCCCATAATATTGTATGTATAGTTGGGGTTATTTTTTCCAATATGCATTACTTTACATTTATCCACATTAAATTTCATTTGCCATTTTGTTGCCCAATCACTTAGTTTTGTGAGATCTTTTTGAAGTTCTTCACAGTCTGCTTTGGTCTTAACTATCTTGAGCAGTTAAGTATCATCTGCAAACTTTGCCACCTCACTGCTTACCCCTTTCTACAGATCATTTATGAATAAATTGAATAGGATTGGTCCTAGGACTGACCCTTGGGAACACCACTAGTTACCCCTCTCCATTCTGAGAATTTACCATTAATTCCTACCCTTTGTTCCCTGTCTTTTAACCAGTTCTCAATCCATGAAAAGATCTTCCCCTTTATCCCATGACAACTTAATTTACGTAAGAGTCTTTGGTGAGGGACCTTGTCAAAGGCTTTCTGGAAATCCAAGTACACTATGTCCACCGGATCCCCCTTGTCCACATGTTTGTTGCCTCCTTCAAAGAACTCTAATAGATTAGTAAGACATGATTTCCCTTTACAGAAACCATGTTGACTACTGCTCAATAATTTATGTTTTTCTATGTGTCTGACAATTTTATTCTTAACTATTGTTTCAACTAATTTGCCCGGTACCGACGTTAGACTTAACGGTCTGTAATTGCTGGGATCACCTCTAGAGCCCTTTTTAAATATTGGCGTTACATTAGCTAACTTCCAATCATTGGGTACCGAAGCCGATTTAAAGGACAGGTTACAAACTTTAGTTAATAGTTCCGCAACTTCACATTTGAGTTCTTTCAGAACTCTTGGGTGAATGCCATCTGGTCAGTGACTTGTTAATGTTGAGTTTATCAATTAATTCCAAAACCTCCTCTAGTGACACTTCAATCTGTGACAGTTCCTCAGATCTGTCACCTACAAAAGCCAGCTCAGGTTTGGGAATCTCCTAACATCCTCAGCTGTGAAGACTGAAGCAAAGAATCCATTTAGTTTCTCCATAATGACTTTATCATCTTTAAGCGCTCCTTTCATATTTTGATAGTCAAGGGGCCCCACTGGTTGTTTAGCTGGCTTCCTGCTTCTGATGTACTTAAAAAACTTTTTGTTATTACCTTTGGAGTTTTTGGCTAGCCGTTCTTCAAACTCCTCTTTGGCTTTTCTTATTACACTCTTGCACTTAAGTTGGCAGTGTTTGTGCTCCTTTCTATTTGCCTCACTAGGATTTGACTTCCACTTTTTAAAGGAAGTCTTTTTATCTCTCACTGCTTCTTTTACATGGTTGTTAAGCCACGATGGCTCTTTTTTAGTTCTTTTACTGTGTTTCTTAATTTGGGGTATACATTGAAGTTGGGCCTCTATTATGGTGTCTTTAAAAAGGGCCCATGCAACTTGCAGGGATTTCACTTTAGTCACTGTACCTTTTAACTTTTGTTTAACTAACCCCCTCATTTTTGTATAGTTCCCCCTTTTGAAATTAAATGCCACAGTGTTGGGCTGTTGAGGTGTTCTTCCCACCACAGGGATGTTGAATGCTATTGTATTATGGTCACTATTTCCAAGCTGTCCTGCTATAGTTCCCTCTTGGACCAGCTCCTGCGCTCCACTCAGGATTAAATCTAGAGTTGCCTCTCCCCTTGTGGGTTCCCGTACCAGCTGCTCCATGAAGCAGTCATTTAAAGTATCGAGAAATTTTATCTCCGCATTTCGTCCTGAAGTGAAATGTTCCCAGTCAATATGGGGATAATTGAAATCCCCCACTATTATTGGGTTCTTAATTTTGATCATTCATTCATTCATCATTCATGCCCGTCACCCCAGCCGGGGTATGGGCCGCCAACCACAGATCTCCATAGTCTTCTGTCCTGGGCCATTCGCTCTAGCTGGTTCCAGGTATAGCCCATTTTTTTGCTATCAACCTGAAGGTCGCGTCGCCAGGTATTTCTTGGGCGGCCTCTTTTCCGCTTGCCTTGGGGGTTCCACTGCAGTGCCTGTCTGGTGATGTTGGTTGGCTGCTTCCGTAGTGTATGTCCTATCCAGCCCCACCTTCTCTTTCTAATTTCTTCCTCTGCTGGGAGTTGATGGGTCCTCTCCAAGAGGTGGATGTTACTGATGGTGTCTGGCCAGCGGATCTGGAGAATCCTTCTGAGGCAGCTATTAATGAAGGTCTGGATCTTCCTGGTGGTTGTTTTGATTGTCCTCCAGGTTTCAGCTCCATACAGTAGGACTGATTTCACGTTGGAGTTGAACAGTCGAATCTTTGTTGCCAAAGACAGCTCTCTGGAGCTCCAGATGTTCTTGAGCTGTAAGAAGGCTGCTCTTGCCTTACCAATCCTTACTTTGATGTCTGCGTCTGTGCCACCCTGCTGGTCGATGATGCTACCTAGGTAGGTGAAGGACTGCACTTCTTCCAGGGGGCGTCCATTCAGTGTGACTGGGTCGTTGCTGATGGAATTGATCCTAAGGATCTTGGTCTTGTCCTTGTGGATGTTGAGGCCAACCTGTGATGACGTGGCTGCCACTACGTTGGTCTTCTCTTGCATCTGCTGTTTACTGTGCGAAAGGAGTGCAAGGTCATCGGCAAAGTCCAGGTCATCAAGCTGGGTCCACAATGACCATTGGATTCTGTTCCTACGCTTGGAAGTTGATGTCTTCATAATCCAATCGATGACGAGAAGAAAGAGAAGTGGAGACAACAAGCATCCTTGTCTGACTCCGGTTCGCACCTGGAAGCTGTTTGTGAGCTGCCCTCCGTGGATCACTCTACAGTGTATGCTGTCGTATGAATTCTTGATCAGGTTGACCACCTTTGCTGGGATGCCATAGTGCCGAAGGAGCTTCCAGAGGGTCTCTCGATCCACGCTATCGAATGCTTTCTCATAGTCAACAAAGTTGATGTACGAGGAGTTCCACTCCATAGACTGCTCGACTATGATGCGGAGCGTTGCTAACTGGT
>NC_052636.1:22582871-22776527 GCF_016161935.1 Mauremys reevesii | reverse complement strand
GCCTCATCCGGCGGAGGATGATGAGAACAGACCTTGACCACCGCTTCTGGAGCTGGTTCTTCCAGGGGTGTGAAGCCGCCCCCGGACCCTGGATGCTGGCGCTGACCAGGTGGCGACGGGGCCTCACCCAGTGGTGATGGGGGAGGCCTGCTCACCGTGGCTTCGGCACCCGATATGTTTGGCGCCCCACGTGCCTTGGGGGGAAAGGGGAGACCTTGAGGCTGCGTGGTAGGGCCCAAGGGGACCCAAACCCCACTGGCCGTTGTGGTCCGTGGTCCTGGCCTTGGGGTCGGGCCCAGAGATCTCTCCCCGCTGCCCACCTGGAGAGGCGACTGAGGGCTGACGAGAGGGGCAAAGGCGTGGGCAGAGGCGCGGAAAGATTGCGCCCGCGGGATGCCGGCAGTAGGTCCCTGAGCGGCTTCGGGAGTCACGGGTGCCGGAACGTGGTGGTCGATCCGGACCTCCTCGTACCGACGGGTCGGGTGACCGGGACCGGGAGCGCTCCGAAAGGCGGGTGCAACCGTACCGCGAGCGTTGAGCGGCACCGGACTGCGTATCGCGCGCAGACGGAGAGCGGTACCGCTGATGGTGAAACGAAAAAGCCGAGATTCTGATCGGGCGTGGCGGTGACCTGGCTCATGGACCGGAGCGGAGCGTGGACCGAACGCTCTATCTCTGTCCTGGTCAGGGGAAAGCGGCCGCGATCGCATCGCCGGGCTTGCCTGGCTGATCTGAACGGCCCGCACCGTGCGGTCAGCGTAGCAGCCGGAGGCTCGGTGCCTCTGTGAGCTCGGATGAGCTCTCTCGCTCGGCGAGAATGTCTCGGGCGTGGACGGAGCTGCAGCTCAACCACGGTTGGCACACCGGGAGCAGGTGGTACCGGACTCAACGGCTCTTGCGGTGCCGAGTCGACGCGGTGACTGCGTGACGAGTTTGAGCACCGCCGCGAGCCGGTACCAGAGGCGCCGGTGGTGGCTGGGGCAAGCGGTCCCGTAAAGCACGCGCTTAGAGGCCGCTCTGGCGCGTGCCTCTCCGCTTTCTTCGTTGGAGAGAGGGAACGGTCGCCGGACGCCGGGTGCCGCTGCAGAGCTCGAGCAGTCTCGTACCGGAGCGGCTCAAGCCGCCGTGCGCTGGCGCGCCGATGACACCTCGGGTACGCCACGGTCGGCGAGTAGAGGTTGAAGTGGTCGCTCCATAAGGAGCTGCTTCAGGCGAGGTCCCGCTCCTCTTCGGCTCTCGGCTTAAACGCTGCGTGCAGATGGGACACACCTATCTGACCGATGGGTTCCCGAGGCAGCGCGAGGCAGGAGTCGGCAAGGGACCCCGACAGGCATAAAGCCGCTGGCAAGCTGCGACAGGAGAGGCTTAAACCCCGGTGCCTTGGGCATGGAGCCCAAGCACCGGTTGTGGAAGAAAGAGGGCTAACCCTCTAATTCCCTTACTATACTATATCTAACTAAACTTATTCAACTAATCTTAACAACTAAAACTAACAACCAATTATGTACACGCAGGGAAATGGAGAAACACTAGGGCTGTGGAGGTGTGTAGGAGCACTCCACTGTTCCAACTGGCACGTCACGGGCGGTAAGAAGGAACTGAGGAGCAGACGGGCCGTGGTTGGGGTGTATATATTCATACGATGGCGGGCGCCACTCCAGGGGCGCGCCAGCCAGCCTGCCGGAGTTGCTAGGTAAAATGTTCCAAGAGCTTTCTGCGGGCACGCCGCGGCCAGCATACACCTAACTGGAATGCATAGGAGCAATCAACACTGGAAGAAGAACCTCATTTCTGTATTGTTTATTCTTTATGGCCACCACTTTTACAATGTTGTAACAGTCTGGTTCTCTAACTGGTTTTGTCTGCTGTATAATTAATTCTTAAGTAGATGCAAGGTTACATTAGGTAGTGGGATACAGCACTGGTTAGAGAATCTATGTTTCAAATGTGTTAGGATTTGCTAATTAAATTTCAGTACAAATGATTGGTTACAAAGTGCTGTATAGCTGACAATGTTACTATATAAACTTAGTCAAACAGGGGAGCAGGAACGGGACACAGGGTAAATGCTCTATGCATCAGAGCTGGTAAGGGGGACACGGGGAAAATGCTCTGCGGTGTCAGAGCAGATAAGGGGACACGCCGTCGAAGACCCCAGGCCTCCTGAATCCTCTGGGCAGCCATGAGTGACAATCATTCCTGTCTCTGTCGTGGCATTCCATTGATGTAGGTTACTCCCAGCCAGTCCTTAATGACCCATTCATATCATCCCATGACAGCTACGTGACAAAACACCTCACGCTCTTCTGCTCTTTATAATCACAACAATACCAATGACAGCAGGAAACTGAGGTGTGCATTGCACTACAAGGCTATCACCAAAAGTCCCACCTCTATCTCAGACACACTGCTCATAGCCCTGGAGAGAAAGCAGCACATGGAACTGGACGTTAGTCCAGCGAACAGTGGAGGACAAGCTGCAATCCTCACACCCTGGTAAAAAGGGAGAGGCATGTGGGTCCCTACCACAGAGAGGGGCTGGGCTACAGGCCTGATATCTGAGGGGCTGGCCATTGAGCAGACCATGGAGGCAAGTCAAAGGTTTCATACCCCAGAACTGTGACATCGCAAAAGCACAGTTTGGGGAATTAGGAAAATCTAGTGACTCAGGTGTAATGGCCGAGGGAGAATTAAACTCCCAGTGGAGTGAGGAAGGCTGGGAATTACACACTAACATTCAGGAGCAACAGCCTCTAATTCTTCTGGAAAAGGAGAAGGTCAGAAACAAGAACTGGGCCACGCAGCCTCAGGAGGGACCGCCCAGAGATCCAAGGAGCAGGGAGGGAAGACGGCTTGTGGCTGCTGCAGATGGGGAGAGGGGGGGGACAAGACTCTCTCCAAACTCTCACTCTTCTTGACCCCGACCTGAGTTTACGATCTATGACCCAGTCTCACGTCTTGTGGGCAATTTTATACTCGGCTAGAGGTAAGATGTCAGTGATCAGAGAATTGCTTATTAGCTTGGAAACATGCGTGGAGGGGCAAGGAGGTGAACATAAAGAAATGAGTTATTCAGGCAGGTCGACACTACAGCCGGGATTGACGCCTGAGATCGATCCAGCCGTGGTCGCATTTAGTGATACGATTTAGTAAACGAGCCTAAGCTTGCTACAGTTCAGGGCCTTATATTACGCCTGAGGTTTTGTGAGAGTGGGTTATGCTGAAGTCTGGATTTACCTGAGGTTTGGGTAGGGATTCAGGTTAAAGGTCTGAATCCCACAGCCTCTAGATCCCCAAACCTCCTTCCGCCCACTGACCCACCCACCCCACTTCCTGGGTGCCCTTCCTCCACACTCCCTCCTTATGGGAGATAAGGGAAAAGAGGGGGACAAAGAAACTTGTCAAAACTTGGATGATGAATAAAGTTATTACTGCTCAGCTTCTTTAGAGACCCCACAGCTTCTAATAACCCAGGGACAGGACTCTTACCCAGCGAGGTCACCGTCTCATAGTTCTCCTGCATCACATCCCTGTAGAGGGCTCTCTGAACAGGATCCAGCAGAGCCATTTCCTCCCTGGTGAAATACACAGCCACCTCCTCGAAGGTCACCGGCCCCTGAAAGAGCAAGAGTCCAACACTCCAGTACCTGCTGCCCCACTCCACAACCCCACTATTCACAGAACAGCAGCACCAGGTAAATGGAAGCTCCGGGAGGCACATGTTAACAGAGTCCCACCCCACCTTGCTTAGAGCAGCCAGGAGGCATCAGGGGGCGGAAAGAGAGAAACTTTGTGTCTCCCAGCTGACAGACGGAGGCAGGGTCATCACATTTATCACATAGCTACTAACCAGAGCTTAATATAGGAGATGGGCCCGTCTCTGACCCTGCTGCTGGCTCCTGGTAGGAATCCCAACACTTCCAAATAAAATATATAGAAGAAAGGGGAACTCAATAGTAAAGAATCTGGTTAGAAGGTCAGAATTGTAGAAAGTTGGCAAGGGAAGCTATCAGAAATCAATGATCAACCAATGAAAATAAGAAGGAAGTTTTTAAAAGTACAAAATTAATCCTAACAATGGTAGTGGTACATTACTAGAGGGAAATGGCAGAATTAACAACAACCATGCAGAAAAGGTAAATGTTCAATAAATATTTCTCTCCTGGATTTGGAGAAAAACAGATGATGTAACTCATATCATAAGGTGTTGACGCTGACAGTCTTTCCATTCCAAAAGTAACTCATGAGGACATTAAACAGCAGCTATCTGTTAGATGTGTTTAAATCAGTGGGTCAAGATAACTAGAGTTCTGAAAGATCTGCTGGAGGAGCGTGGTGGACTGTTAATGTTGATTTTAATTAGGACTTGGAACACTTGGGAAATTCCACAAGACTGGAATAAAGCTAATGCTGTGCCAATATTTAAAAACTATCAAAGAGATGTCGCAGCTAATGACAAGTGTGTCAGTCTGACATCGATACTGGGCAAGAGAATGGAGCAGCCGATACTAGATTTCATTAATAAAGAAAGGAGGGTAATATAATTAGTACCCATTAAAAAGGTGTAGACACAATAGATCCTATCAGACTAACTGGATATCCTTACTGATGAGATCAAAAGTTTGGTTGCAGCTAATAGTACTGATGTAATATACGTAGGCATATGAATTGGTTCAGCACAATATTTTGACTAGAATGTACAAAATACACAAGGCATACATTAAATAGATTAAAAACTGGGATTTTAAATAGGGAACCATGGTCGAGTGGATTTCTTTCTAGCGGGTTCCCGCATGATTGATCTTGGCCCTGTGCTATTTAACATTCTTATCAATGACCTGGAAGAGAATATAAAATCATCACTGATAACGTTTGCATTTGCCACAAAGACTGAGGATGGGGGGTAACTAATGAAATGTCAGTAGGTTCAGGTTTCAGCACTGGGAGTCTGGGAAGTTTTCGCAGCCCTGGCTGGAGGGTTATTTCCTGTTCCACAAAGAGGGAAAGTTCCATTCTCTACACTTGTGCCTTGACATTAGGACCTATCTGACACTACAGCCCATATTCAGCATAGTGGCAGGATTATAGTATGATTAGGACATGAGGCATTTTGTACAAGATGAGTCATATGCGGTGTCACTGGAAAAGTTATGATTTGCTGAATATGATACCTGTGTGCATGGATCATGTTTTGTATCTGAAGTTATGGATATTGACTCTGTATCTGTCTTTCAAATGTGCTTACCTGGGTAACACCCACAACGAGCCTTTCAGGAACAATGAAGAAGCCAGACAGTGCTGATGGTTCAGCAACAAAGACATGTGACCAGACCACATGACAATGAACTTTATTTTGGTACCTGTATTTTTCCACAAACTGACTGGGAACTTAGTTTAGAACAAAGGGTTCCTGACATATGGAAAAGCTACATAAGGTGGGTGTGACATCATCTCTGGCTTCATTCTCCACACAAGAGAACTCCTGAAGCACCTGAGGAACAAAGACTGAACTGGGGGAAGTGCTGGTCCCAGGGTAACGAGATTTCTAGCTTGTGTATGGAAACTTGGGGGACTGCTTCTATCATCAGTCAGGGTGAGAAATTGCTAATTCAAATTCTATCCAGATAGTATGTTAGGCTTTTTTGAGTTTTTGGTCATTTGCTAAGTCATCTGCTTTGATCTGTTTGCTAACACTTATCGCAGGGAAATTGGCTGTTGTCTTCTCTCTCCTTGAGTGGCTTAGGTAAAGCACTCAGGTAGCTTAGCTGGGTGTATGGCGCCACCTGCTCTCGTGTTGGGTGATAACAGGCCCTGGAGAGGCTGGCTGAATTTCCAGCAAAGCAGCGTGAGAAGGGCCAGCCCAGCTTGAGGGTTAGAGGACACAGCGGTTCCCAGAAGCTCCCCAGACTGCACCCCGGGGTGACAACCCATCACACCCTCTAGTACACAAGTTTCAGCAGGTTTGTCACATCCTGTCCCCTCCCTTTCTCCACCCAAGATATTTCCTGCCTCCTACCACCTCTAGCAGCTCCCACCAGTGGTGAGCTCCAGCCGGTTCGCATGAA
The DNA here is from genome assembly GCF_016161935.1 of Mauremys reevesii. Classification (NCBI taxonomy): domain Eukaryota; kingdom Metazoa; phylum Chordata; order Testudines; family Geoemydidae; genus Mauremys; species Mauremys reevesii. The sequence goes on along the minus strand of NC_052636.1, from coordinate 22,770,462 downwards.
CCGGTTGTTAAATTTAGAAGCCTTTTTAGAACTGGTTGTTCCAGGACAACTGGTTCTAAAAAAGCTTTTAAATTTAGCAAAGGCTCGGGCAGCTGTCCACCCGGCCCCTGGCCCCAGCTCGCCTCCCCCTCTCCTGTGAACACTCCGCCCTCCTCCTCCTCCCCCTCCCCTGCTTCCCACAAATCAAATGTTTGCGGGAAGCCTGAAATAAGCAGCAGGCTGGTAAGCCGGGCCTGGGGGAGGCAGTGGGACGGCGCGCGCGGCTCAGTCCGGCTCCACCTGAGCAGCTCCCCCTGGCACTGGCTGAGCGCTCCAGCCGGGTCCCGGCTAAGCACCCCTGGCTTGGGCTGGTCCCGGCCGAGCGGCTCCAACACGGCCCAGCACGGGCCCCGCAGCACCAGTCCTGGCCGAGCGGCTCCAGCCCGGATCGGGGAGTCGGGTCCTTTGTCGCCAGTCGCGGTCCTGGCTCCAGGCAGTGTGGTAAGGGGGAAGGGAGCAGGGAGGGGGTGTTCAGTGGCTTGTGGGGGGCTGGATAGGGGTCGGGGCGGTCAGAGGGCAGAGTACAAGGGGGCTGAATGGGGGCAAGGGTCCCGGGGGGCAGTCAGAACGGAGCAGGGGTTGATGAGGTGCTGGGGCAGCCAGGGACAGAGAGAAGGGTGGTTGGATGGGGCAGGGGTTCCAGGGGGGCATCAAGAATGAGAGGAGGGGTTTGATGGGGTGGCAGGGGGCAGTCAGGGGATGGGTCGGGGTCCCCACGGAGGGTGTCAAGGAGCATGGGGGGTTGGATGGGGCAAGACCCCCGGGGAGGCATGACCCCCTCGTGAGGTGAGGAGGAGGGAACCTGTTGTTAATATTTTGGCAGCTCATCACTGGCTCCCACCCTCCTGTACATTTACTGCTTCTCTCCCTCCAAGCAGAACCCACCACCAGCTCCCCGAGAATCCCTTACCTGAGCCAGCTCCATTGCAGCCATTTCCTTCCTGCTGGGAGGAGGGGATAATCTGGAGCAAAGTGTGGACGCTAATCTGTAGCCTGCCAGGGCGAGAAGGGCAATGGGAGAGAATTCAGACAGGGTTTCTGTCCTTTCCAAATGTCGATTCCCCCCAGCATTGTTCCCTGCCAATGGACATTCTAGGTTCTGCCACACTGTGAAGCACAGAGTGACCTTCTCCCAGTACAGGCCTAGCCCCTCCTACCAGGGTGTGACCCTCTGACACATGGTGACACCCTCCCAGCAGCAGAGTCTCTCTGTTACACTTATCAAGTTTATGGAAGATACCAAGCTGGGAGGTTGCAAGGACTTTGGAGGATAGAACTGAAATTCAAAATGATCTGGACAAACTGGAGAAATGGTCTGAAGTAAATAGGATGAAATTCAATAAGGACAAATGCATAGTACACCGCTTAGGAAGGATCAATCAGTTGCACACATACAAAATGGGAAATAACGGCCTAGGAAGGAGCGCTGCGGAAAGGGATCTGGGGGTCACAGTGGATCACAAGCTAAATAGGAGTCAACAGTGTTGCAAAAAAGCAAGTATCATTTTGGGATGTATTAGCAGGAGTATTGTAAGCAAGACACGAGAAGAAATTCTTCTGCTCTCCTCCACACTGATTAGGTCTCAACTGGAGTAGTGTGTCCAGTTCTGGGGGCCACATTTCAAGAAAGATGTGGACAAATTAGAGAAAGTTCAGAGAAGAGCAACAAAAATGATTAAAGATCTAGAAAACATGACATATGAGGGAAGATTGGAAAAAACTGGGGAAGACTCAGAGGGGACGATCACAGTTTTCAAGTACATAAGAGGTTGTTACAAACATGCCGGAGAAAAATTGTTCTTCTTAACCTCTGAGAATAGGACAAGAAGCAATGGACGTAAATTACAGCAAGGGCGGTTTAGGATGGAGATTAGGAAAAAAACCTCCCTGTCAGGGTGGTTAAGCACTGGAATAAATTGCCCAGGGAGGTTGTGGAATCTCCATCACTGGGGATATTTAAGAGCAGGCTGGACAAACACTTGTCAGGGATGGTCTAGATAATACTGAGTCCTGCCTTGAGGGCAGGGACTGGCCTAGATGACCTCTCGAGGTCCCTTCCAGTTCTGTGATTCTAAGAACCAAAGGCCAGAGAACAACAGAATCAAAGGAGTCACTCTGGGGATTCTCCCTGTCACTGTCCCCAAGGCAGCTCTCTCAGGTTTAGAAGAGTGGTTTTGTGAAAGTTACTGGGGGCCCCCCCTTAATAGCTTACAAGTGGCCAGTAGGGGGAAGCACAAGCCTCACGTACACAGTAACCTGAACTTTTGAACTATCTTTTCTCTTCTGCCTCAAAGCAGAGAAATCTTGCTCCAAGCCAGTTTTCACTGACCAGATAACGGTTTCACAGGGTCTGCAACCACCAATGAAGCGTTAACACGACTTGGTCTTTGTCTGAACGTGTATAAAGGATCTGTAAAACTTGTGTCAGGCAGAGTCTTCTGTATCTATTTACAGGGCTCTCCTTTCTTCTGCAGAATAAAGCAATCTTTCCTTATCCCTGTCAGGCTGTTATTGGCTCTCAGCTAGATGGACCCACTATTTCTGTAACAGTTTGATGCTCCAGCCTTTATACAGTCTCTCCTGGCAGTGCCCCCTTTCATCGGCAGGGCCTAGTTTTAGCTTTTGGGAAGCGTGACCCCGGGGGCTCTGAGACTGGGCCTTCTTGCCACAGCACATCTTGTTTCTTTCTATGGCTCCCCAGTAAGTCCAAATGAGTAGATACTCCTCATGCAGACTGTGAACATAAGAACATAAGAGCTGCCCACTGCATCAGAGCAATGGTCCATCTACCTCAGTGGCCAATGCCAGGTGCCCCAGAGGGAATGAACAGAACAGGGAACCATCAAGTGATCCTTCCCCTGTCACCCATTCCCAGCTTCTGGCAAACAGAGGCTAGAGACACCATCCCTGCCCAGCCTGCCTGTGACACTGGCAGATGAGGTGTTAGCTCTTACTCAAGCCTCTATGTCTTAATTGAACAGGGACAAACACACAGTGGAATCAGTCTGACTCACCTGTGTTAGTATTGTTAAAACAGGTATTAGGATTATAAGAACATTTTTAGACTTTATTGAATGCTTTACTGAGTTGCTGCCTGGGTTAACATCTGACTAGTTGCATTGTGAGCCTCTGTGGCTCTGTAAATCACCACACAGGACAGAGACTTTACTTAGGTGAAGTGCTGATTGACAGCCGAATGCATTACACCCTGCCTGGCAGGAAAGGTCCATCCACACCAGAGAGACTATTATGGATGTTAAAGAAGACACAAGGCTGTTGTTGTGCTCTTGACTTCCCATTAGCTGAGTTTACAGTTCAGAGCACATGGCAGGAAGGGGATGAAACCCCACACAGAAGGAACTGATTATCTGTATGCTGCTTGGACTCTGGGGCAAAGTTTCTAGGCATAAGCACGAAATCCCCAGCTGCTTAGCCGGGGTTAGTCCTAAAGAATATGCAGAGCTTGCTTATTAGAGAAGCTTCTATTACCTTTGACATTTAAGACTGTAACTTGTCTGCATCTGGATGATTAGCTGCTGTGACAGGGCAAGGCCAGATGGCTATAGGAAAGTAGTGAGAAACAGGTATGTTAGCCCCAGGCTAAACAAATCCCTGTTACCATGGTAACCAAAATGACAGTTGCTCCAGGTTAGTCAAGACACCTGGGGCCAATTAACATCCTTCCAGAAAGCAGTGGAGACAGCTAGGTTGATTGAGACCCCGAAGCCAATCAGGGGCTGGCTGAAACTAGTTAAAGAGCTCCCAGTTAGGCAGGTGGGTGTGCAGAACAGGAGCTGTGGGAGCGACTGAGCAGTACACACCAGATCAGGCACAAGGAAGGAAGCCCTGAGGTAAGGGTGAAGTGGAGCCTGAGGAAGTGGGGGTGCTGTGGGGAAGTAGAACAGGGAATTGTATGTGTCCTGTTTCTAAAAGGTCAGATACCAAGGCTGATACTATTAGGGTCCCTGGGCTGGAGCCTAGAATAGAGGGGGGTCCTGGGCTCCCCCTTTGCTGCCCTGATTAATCACTGAGACTGGGAGACAACAGAGACTGTGCAAGGGAGGGTAGCTTTGCCTCCCCTCCCTCGCTGGCTTACGATGAAAATGGCTCAGTGGGCTGTGACCCTTGTCCCTAGAGAGAAGGGCTACGTGGAGGGTCACAGTGAGCCTCTGAGGCTAGCAAAATCCACCAGGAAATGCAGGGCCCATGGAGACAAGGACAGAGCTTTGTCACACTGCTTTAACTTTGTAAACAACTCTCATTTCCTTTCAAATAAATCTTAATACAGGTTGTGACAGGACTGGCTACAAGTGTTGTCTTTGTTGGGAGATCTAAGAGTCAGCTGACCCAAGGAAGTGACTGGTCCTTTGCGCCTGGCAGTAACCTGAACGTTGCTGTGACTCGTGGGGTAAGGCAGGGTTCTCAACCATGAGTCTGGGGCCCCCTAGGGGGCCGTGAGCAGCTTTCAGGGGGCTGCCAAGCAAGGCCGGCATTAGACTCGCTGAGGCCCATGGCAGAAAGCTGAAGTCCCAGCGCATGGGGCTGAAGTCTGGGCCCCTGAGCCCCACCACCCAGGGCCGAAGCCGAAGCCATGTAGCTTTGTGGGGGTCTGGGGCCCCAGGAAGTCGCCCTGTTTGCTACCCCCTAACACCAGCCCTGGCTGTGATGTTATTAATATAACCTGTGACTGTGTAGTTCATTGGTACAACCACTTATATATTTGCAGCAAATGTTGTACAACGGTTGTCGTGTAAGGTGCCTATGAAAAGGTTATAATTTGCTGCTGATGATGATACTACCTGTGCGGGTGTATCATTTTTGCAGTTAAAGTTATGAATATTGGCTACGTTCTTGTACATCGATGTGTTAAGATTCTTTAGTAGCCTTAGTAAAGCATTAGATCAGCTTCTTCAGAAAGGAATTTGCAAATCAAGTGCCCAATCAAGAAACACTTAAAGGACCTTGGGGAAACTCCAATCCACATACCCTGGTGGGCCGGGCCAGTTTCTTTACCTGCCACGTCCACGGGTTGGCCGATTGCAGCTCCCACTGGCCGCGGTCTGCCGTCGCAGGCCAATGGGGGATGCAGGAAGCTGTGCAGGCTGAAGGATGTGCTGCCTGCCACTTCCCACCGCCTCCATTGGCCTGGAGTGACAAACTGTGGCTAGTGGGAGCCGCGATCGTGCAAACCTGCCAACATCGCAGGTAAACAAACCGACCCAGCCTGCCAGGGTGCTTACCCTGGTGAGCCGCGTGCCAAAGGTTGCTGATCCCTGAGCTAAAATATTTAAGAGACAAGTCAGTTGAAAATATAGTGGTGCAAGAACAAAGTAACATCGCTTCCCATTCCAGCTGCTGGAGGCTGCAATCCCCTGTCCTTAACATGGTTATTGGGCTGAAATCTCCCCTTGGCCAGTCAGAGACAGACACGTACCTGTGTCGCTCCCCAGCTCCTGTCGCAGCGTCTCTAGGGGAAGGAGAAGATGGGAGAGGTGAGAATTCAGGCCCTCACATTCATGGAGAAACCCCCATTGCTTATTAATGGAACTGCTGTTAACGACGAGATGGTGACAGAGATCACAGGCCGATAACGCAGCCGCTGCAGACAGAGCCAGCCCCACAGGGCTGCTCCATGGGGAAGGGCGACTCGCTGAGCTGGGCTGCTCCATGGAGCCCAGGATCAGTGACATCACTAGAGTCCCCGACTCCTTCCCAGGGTCAGGGTCGCTCTAACCAGAGGAGACGCCACCCCCAGACTCCAACTCACCTTTGAATCCCAGCAGCACCTCCTGCAGCATGGCACTTTGCAGAGAGAAATCGCTGAGTCTCTTCTCCAGCTCCGCAAACGATGGCTCTGGCTTCCGAAACGTCCCGTCCTCCCTGCTGGGGAAAGGAGGGGTGAGAAATAGGCCTGAGCCCCACACCCTGAGCCCAGCAACCCCCAAACTTCACGAAACCTGGATCTGAGCTTTGTAGCCTGAGATAGTCAATGTCAGGGTGAGTCACCTCAGCCCTGTGCTCCCCAGAGAGACGGGAAGTGGGGAGACACTAGAGCAAGGAACGGAGACATTGTTCAGGGGCTTTCTCAGGGACGCTCTGGTTCTGTGGGGGGGCAGAGCCACCCCCTACGCTGGTTTACTGCAGGAACAAGGGGCACCAGCACGGGGATTATGTGGAAAGGGAGGAAACACAGACCAAAGAGTGGGCTGGTCCTACATGCTGACAGTGGCCACAGACAGAGCCCAGGGCTCCAGCAGGGAATGAACGTGGGCCCTTTAATGCCAAAACCCCCGAACCCTTCAGCTGAAACAGTAACCCTGGGGTGTCCAGCTCCTTTGGCAGAGAGGGCCACACTGCCCTGTCCGTTACGGCCAGTGGCCAGGGCATCGGGTTAGGACTCTGTGCCCTGCTCCATTCACAGCAGAACACCCACTGCTCTCCATCGGATACCCACGTACGAAGAACAAGGGGGGAATCTGCCCTTCGTATGGGAAATAAAATTTTAGTTCTTAGTATTTTGCCAAGTCTTTGTCTGTCACACTCAGTGTCACTCAGGAGGAAAACAGCCCCTTCCCGGACACCCCTGTAGGGCCCTGCTGGTTCTTCCCTGTGTTTCCCTGCCTTTCCCACCCTCCTTTCTCCATTTCTCTCTCGCTTCCTTGTCCTTGTGTCTCTCCTCTGTTCTTCCCTCCTACAGCAACCCCCTATTCCCACCCCACAAAGGCTTCACTCCCGCCCTCTCCCCGTTCCACCTGCTTGAGTGATCAGCCAGGGAACGTTTAATGTTCACATCAAAGTGCTGCCATTTCAGTTGACACCCCGCTGACATTAACAGGGGACAGGAGAGTTCACGCTCTCAGAGCTACGGCTTCAGGCTGCTGGCAGCCCCAGCAAGGCAACCCTGTCTCCGTTTACACTGGGGACGTGCTGAGGGCTGGCAACTCACTTTAACAAAGGCGAAAGCTGAGATTCTGCACCCTCTGAGTACGTGACGTGGCCACGTCAGTCCAGGAGACAGGCCTGGTCTGTCCCATTGGCCCTGGGTCTAGCAGCCCTGCTGTGACCTCATGAGCGACCAGACAGTAACTGGCTCGTCTCCTACCCGAGTCAGCCACTAGGGGAGACAGAATCACACGCTCCCAGGGCAGGGGGCAGCTTCCTACTCAGTGCAGTTATCAAACCTAGCGGCCCATGAGAGGGAGCGAAATGGAGCCCAGGACTTACCTGCCCCCAGTGCTCCCAGCACCCTAAAAAGGAGAGAAAGAGGGGGCCGTCAGGGGAGTGTCCTGGGGGAGGCCTCCTGCTCTGCAGGGGTCACCACTGAGGCCTCGGGCAGTAGGGGAATTTCAGGTTTACATTCCCAGAGCAGCTGCCCCCCTACCAGCCCCAGCAAACCCTGCGGGCAGGTCCCACTGTGGAAATCTTCTCCCCGGGCACTTTACAGGCAGAAGATATTTCTCTGCATTGAGAATCAAATTCCCCCCAGGGCTGAGAGACCCAGAAGGCCCCTGGCCCCACTAAACCCATTAACCTGCAGTGACAGGGGCCTTGGGCCTGGCTCGGGACCTCAGCATGGTGGGGAGGATTTCACCCTCCAAGTGCAAATGCAGAGAGACATTTCCAGGAGAGAAGGTCTTGGGGCTGCAGCATCCAGGGCCCCAGGGCCCATCCCTGGCGCCGCTGCCAGACTCACTGGGTGACCTTGGGCAGGGCTCTGCCCCTCCCTCTGCCTCACTTTCCCCATTTGTCCCATAGGGATAATGCCCCTGACCCCACTCTGTAAAGGGCTTTGGGGTCTAGGGCTCAGAAGCGCCCAGAGAAACGCTGCATATGATCATTGCAATGACAGCCTGACCTGCAGGGGTTGGCTCAGCGGCTGCTGCCCCTTCTCTCCTCCCCTCTCGCTGAGCAGGGAAATCTGCCAGGACAGGCTGCAGACGCCCTCATCCCTTCTCTGGACAATGGCTCTCTCTAGCTCCTCCAGCCGGGCCAGCAGCCGCTGCTCCTGCTCCTCCAGAAACCCTCGCAGCTCCTGCCACTCCCAGACGATCTTCTGCCTTTCGGCTGCTGTCTGTTTCTGCAACAAGGAGAGGGCGGCTCAGTAACAGGGGAACATAGAACATAAGAATGGCCAGACTGGATCAGACCAAAGGCCCATCTAGCCCGGTATCCTGTCTTCTGACAGTGGCCAATGCCAGGTGCCCCAGAGGGAATAAACAGAACAGGGCATCAAGTGATTTCATCCCCTGTTGCCCATTCCCAGATTCTGGCAAACAGAGGCTAGGGACACCATCCCACTCATCCTGGCTAATAGCCACTGATGGACCTGTCCTCCATGCACTTCTCTAGTTCTTTTTAGAGCCCTGTTAGTGTCTTGGCCTTCACAACATCCCCTGGCAAGGGGTTCCACAGGTTGACTGTCCGTTGTGTGAAGAAATACTTCCTTTTATTTGTTTTAAACCTGCTGCCTGTTCATTTCACTGGGTTACCCTAGTTCTTGTGTTATGAGGAGGAAATAACACTTCCTTATTTACTTTCGCCACACAAGTCATGATTTTATAGACCTCTACCATATCCCCCCTTAGTCGTCTCTTCTCCAAGGTGAACAGTCTCAGGCTTTGTCTACACTGGCACTTCTCTCCTGCCAACAAAGAGCAGCTACACTGCGCGCCTGGCAGCAGAACGGCTATAGCGGCACAGTCGTGTGGCTAAAAGCTGCGTGTGCAGCCATAGCCTCAGTCTTATTAATCTCGCCTCATGCGAAGCTGTTCCATATCCTTCATCATTTTGCTGACCTTCCCTGAACCTTTTCAAATTCCAATATATCTTTTTGAGATGGGGCGACCAGATCTGTATACAGTATTCAAGATGTGGACATACCATGGATTTATATAGAGGCAATAGGATATTTTCTGTTTTACTCTCTATCCCTTTCCTAATGATTCCCAATATTCTGTTTGCTTTTGACTGCTGCTGCAGATTCAGTGGATGTTTCCAGAGAACTAGCCACAGTGACTCCAAAATCTCTTTCTTGAGCGGTAACAGCTAATTTAGACCTCATCATTTTCTGTGCATTTGATATTATCTTTTCCAATATGCACTATTTTGCATTTATCAACATTGAAATTCATCTGCTCCATAACAGGAGAAAATCATAAATGCACGTGGGGGCGGGTGGCAGAGTTATTTACCAGAACACAAGAGCTCTTGCAGTGGGGGATGGGAAGTTCATTTATCCCGGGAAGGGAGAAGGGATCAGGACCGGGGTGAGCTGTACATCACCTACAGGAGGGACACTTCTCCCCAAAACCTCATCAACGTGCACTGAGCCAAATCCTCCACCTCTGCAGCCCACATTTCATCTCCTTCCTCCCCATCCCCCCAGGAGCTAGAAAGGATCCCTGGTCACTGTGACATCCAGACAGCCCGTGGGCAGGGGCTCTGGGCTAACTCTCCTGCCCAGCAGCCTCCTGCGTCCTAAGGGCATCACGTTACCCCCGTGTCTGACCCTGCAGGCTCCCTGGGCTCCAGCGGGGATGGATCCCTGGCTGAGGCGGGCAGGGTGGGCCCTGCACTCACCAGGTCATTCTTATGCCAGGCAAACCTAAGTGGCGGGGGGCTCTGGGCACCTACCAGCAGCTCCTCGCTCTGCCGCTCCTCCTCGGCTTTGGCTGCTTCTCTCTCTTTTCCCAGAGGGGCCAGATGCTTTTGTGGGGCCTCCTGGAAGAAGCAGGGGAAGGAGGGTTAGAAACTGCTGCAAACCTCCCAGCTGCCAGATTTCAGGGCCCGTCCTGCCCTGCAGACGCCAGTGCAGGGTCCCTGGGACTCAGACTGAGAGGAGCTGGTGAAACAGGGAGCAGCTTTTCCAGAGGAAACGCAGGGCCCCAGGCTGCAGGGACAGGGGTGCAGCCCAACCCCCAGCTCCCCGGGGCCTCACCCACATCCCAAGCAGCCAACTTCAGACAGTCCCCCACTTGCCCCAGCGCCAGCCCCCAAAGCTCCCGCAGGGCCAGATCTGAACATGGAGCCCCCCAAACATCCCCCAGCCCTGACCCCCCCAGCGCACCCCAAACTCCCAGCTCCCCCCCAGCCCCCAGTCGCTCCCCATCCCTGACCCCCAGCACACTCCCAGCTCCCCACAGCCCCATCCCCAGCTGCTCCCCAGCCCTGACCCCAGGGCATTCCCAGCTCCCCATCCCCAGCCCTGACCCCAGCACACCCCAAACTCCCAGCTCCCCCCAGCCCCAGTCACTCCCCATCCCTGACCCCAGCACACTCCCAGCTCCCCATCCCAGCCCTGCCCCCAGCACACCCCAAACTCCCAGCTCCCCAGCCCCCATTCCCGGCCGCTACCCCTCCAGCCCTGACCCCCAAACTCCCAGCTCCCCAACCCCAACCCCACAGCCCTGACCCCCCCAGCGCACTCCCAGCTCCCCAACAGCCCCATCAAGAGCCGCTCCCCCCCGACAAGCTCTGACACCCCAGGTCCCCCCCGGGCCCAGCCTGGGCTCCGAGCTCTGTAGCGGAGCCGCGCTCCGGCCCCTCCCACAGCTCCCGGCCCAGCCGCTCCCGGGCTCCGTCGCCCCGGCCCCGTCCAAGACACTCGCCCCCCCGCAGCCCCGGGCAGCCCGCTCCGGCCGCGGGAGCTCGGGACCCCGGGCAGGGGCGAACCAGGCAGCCAGGCCCGCCCCGGCAGGAGCGTGTCCGCCCCACGCGTGTCCCCGCCCCCGCGCTGCCCCCGGCCTCACCGCGCTGCCCCGCGGGCTGCAGGGCTGAGCAGCCCCCACGCCGCGCTCCCGGCCCCGGCCATGGCCCCGCTGCTGCACAAAGGGGCGGGGCCGGGAGGGCAGGAAGGGGCGGCTCCTCCCAGGCCTGGCCCCGCCCCCGGGCCCCACGCAGGGGGGTGGGACACGCGGGGACCCGCCTCAGCCCGGAGGGGGGCGGGGCTCCCCAGAGGAAAAACGGGGGCGGGGCTGGTGCTGCTGAACCATCAGACTCCGGAGCCCCCGGCTGAGAATGCAGCGAGCACGTGTCCGTTCAGCGCTGGAGGTGGGACCCAGCACGTGTCAATCACCTGCCTCTAAAGCGTCTAAATCCCCTGGGCACAGCTCGCCAGGGCACAGCTTGGGAGCTGCGCTGGGAATAGATCCAGCAGGAAATCCCTTCCCCCCCTCTGCTAGCTTGTGTCTTGTTACAGCCCTGGAGATAATCCCGCTGCCTGCACGTGTTCTGCAGAGAACAGAGGGGCAAATTCTCTCCCTGTTCCCCCTTCCACAGCCATTAAAAGACGGAATAAACCCCCAGCAGCGCCGTGCCCCACAGAGTCCCCCTGTGTAAGGAGAGAGATGTTCAGTGACGGGGGCTCCAGCTCAGCGTCACCAGGTTTATATAACTTTTGGTGATGCCCAGAACTGGTCCAAGTCTTGCCCATCCTTCCTCACCCCCCCCCCAAGCTGTGGGAGGGAGTTTGGGTACATGAGGTGCAGGCTCTGGGCTGGGCAGGGGGTTGGGGTGCAGGGAGGTGGGGTGGACCCTGGAAGGGAGTTTGGATGTGGGCTCTGGGCTGGGGCAGGAGTTGGGGGCAGTGGTGGGCTCTGGGAGGAGTTTGGGTGTGGGCGGGGTGTGGGATCTGGGCTGTGGCAGAGGGTTAGGGTGTGGCACCTATCTTGGGCAGCTCCCAGTGACCCACACCCCCATCTGGCAGCAACTCCTACATGGAGGAGGCCCGGGGGGCGTGGGTCTCCTGGCACCACTGCCCGCTGGCACCACCCCTGCAGCTCCCATTGCCGCAGTTCCAATGGCAGAGTTGGCACTTGGGGTGCGGGCAGCGTGAGAGACACACCCACGGGGCTGCAGGGATGTGCCAGATGCTTCTGGGAGTGGTGCGCCGTGCGGAGCGAGGGTGGGCAGGAATCCACTTTAGTCCGGCTGTGCTGCCGGTAGTGGTGGCAGGAGCCCCCGGGTCCTTTCAAATCACCCGGGGCCAGCTGCTCAGGCTGTCTGACTTTCTGATGGGGAAGCAAAGGGAAGGCACATGTGTCCTCATGAGCAGTTCTGGGAGTCTTTTGGGGCTCCTGAAGCAGGCAGCAGAGAGGTGCAGCCCCACCACCAAGTCTGTTTCACTGGAGGAGAGTGGGGCTGCAGGGTGATCTCCCACCTCCGTGCATCCAGCAGCCTGTGCTCCCCCCTGCAGTGCTGGAGCCTCCACATTTATTTATTGACAAATAAAATTTGCAGAATTTTAAAATATTGTGCACAGAATTTTTTTGGTGCAGAATCTCCTCAGGAGTGAGACTGACTCAGGGAACCTCCTTGGATTGTCACTGCTTGGTGAACCACTCAGCCACCACACCAATGCACAGAGAGTGCCCAGCCCCACTGCTATGTGGGGCTGGGGGCTGGGGTCGGGTCATACACATTCACACTGTGCGCTCCCCCCGCTACAAACCGCTGCTGATTTCCCAGTTAGGACATTAGCTGTTACCGATAAGGTTTGTCTGTGTTGTTTTTTTTTATCGCATTGTTAGGTGTAAGAAGTATAAACTGTTCAATAGGTTCCATTAGTTGGTTAATAAGATGTTTATGAAGTAAATCACTGGCTTTAAAATAAGATCCAATCTGGAGCATATGAACTATTGACCCCTGGACTCCATCTCTGAGAGGGGACTTGTTTACCATCAGGACACAGGCTCAAACCAGTCCAAACTGGTTTTTCCCGCCAAAACCAGCCCTCAGCGTTCCATCTCCTCAGCACTTTTCCCGCCACAGAAGTGATATAAGGACGTGCTCAGCGCCTGCGCGGGGCCGTTCCCCCCCAGCGACGGCCCCTCCACGGTCGGGTCTTCCCAGCGCTCCCGAGCCGGAGAGCGACGAGCCCCCTCGGTCCCGCCGTGAGACTGAGGAACAGGAGGCCTGTCACCCCCATTCCTGCCGTCCTGCATCCCTGGTGTCCAGCCTCCCACGGAGCCCCCGGGGAGTGAGAGACCCCGGGGGGGGCACTGGGGCTGGGCAGGAAAGTGACTCTGCCCCGGGGAACCTGGGAGAAGCCTCAGAGCTGCCTCAGCCCCAGTGGGATTTGGGGGGCAGAGACTGGGGCCTGGTGGGGGGGATCCCCTGTGGTGTGGGGGGAGATGGGGGGTGTCAGGCAGGGAGGGGAGAAGCTGGAGTTGTAGGGGAAGGTCAGTGGGATGCGGGGGTGAACTGTCTCTGTGCAGCCAGGAAATTCCCGGGAGTGGCGGGCGGGTGAAGGGGAGGGGGTTAATGGATCCTGTCCCTGTTTGTGCCACTTGCCTCTCGCCCCCGATACAAATTCTCTCTAGTTCTGCCCCTTTTCTTGCTCAGTGTCTCACACGGGGCTATAAAATCTGGGGCGATTCGCCCCTTTCCCCTCCAATGATCAGCTCTCCCATCTCCCCCGATTTCCCCCGTTCTCCCCATGAGTCTCAAGCGTCAGTTAAAAATCTTCTCTAGTGAGGGGCATTTTCCCACCCATTTTATCTGCAGTGATTTGTCCTTGTGTAGGTGGGAAATTGTTGCCCTGAGTTCTTCTCCATCCTGGAGGTTGCAGGGGGTGAAATTGCCCAGAGATCATCTTTCCCGTCTCCTTTGTGAATCATTTGTTCCCTCTTTTACCTCTGTTAAAATGTTTGCCGAAGAAAGAGACCAGCCACATCTTTAATACCCATCAAAGCCAGAGGCCTCCCCCTGTTTGGGGATCAGTGATTCCCAGCTGGTAACGGGAGAGTTGGCTGGACCCTTTTCTTTTCTCCAGCTGGCACGGGATGAGGAGGTCACTCTGAATGCAATGTGGGTCCAGAAGTATCCCAAACCCCATGACAAATGGCCTCTGTGAGGGGTTGATTCCCCCTGTGCTAAGATGCAGCCACCTCTGGGGTGGATCCAGGGTGGGCATGATTTGCTCGTGACAGGCCATGGAACTTTCTTCCCTCGTTTGTGCCTCCAGGCCTTCCATGCTCCTGTGCCAGAGACATCCCCAGGGCTCCTCTCTGCCTGTGTGACTGGCCAGCAGGGGCGGTGGTCACTCTATCCACTTCTCAGGCACTGTGAGGTAACAGTGTTGCTGGTTGGGGGTGGGGCTGTGTGGGAGATAGCAGCTGAAGGGGATTGTGGTGGGGAGGCCTCTGGGTGGCTGGGCAGGGGTACCCTAGTGAGGTTGGGGGGTTCTGGAGTTTTTGGTATTCAGGGGGTGGTTGTGTTGTGCACAGCCCTGAGGCTGTGGGTCCTGGAGGTGGGTATCGCTGGGGGCCTGGTGGCTGCAGAACAGCCGGGGTGGGCGTCTCTTGGGGAGGCGGGACAGGGGTTAGAGGAGCCTGGTGCTGTGCCAGGGCTCTGTCTGGGCTTCCCGCAGACTCCTGGGATCGCTGCCGTGCCCAGTGCACAGAGTGTGTGTGGGAGAATCCCGGCGCTAGGCCAGGGGTGCCCCTGTAAAGCACCAGGATCCCGCAGGGGAGGAGGGGTGCCAGGCAAAGGGCAGGCAGATCCTGCTGGAGGGCGGGAGGGGGGATCCTAGGCAGGCAGTGAGGGACAGAGTTCCCAGTGGGGTCCCTTTGGGGGTCTCTGGCTGTTGGGGTCTCTTGGTGGGGAACCCTTTGGGATTCCCAACCTGTCAATGAAGATCTGGTGGGGGTTCTCTGGCCGGTGGGGCTCTGAGGGGTATCTGAGGTCCCTGGCCAGGGACTCTGGCGGCTGGGTCCCAGGGAATATCTGGGGAGGAGGGGCTGGGGCTCTGCGGGCTGCTCCTGACCTCGCTTCTTCTCCTGATTAGCTTATGCCAGAATCCTGGCTCCAAGCACTGCCCGACATTCCTGGCCAGGCCCAGTCACTGTGATAACTTTCTAGCCACTTATCAGACACTGTGAGGTGAAATCACAGATTTTGCTCTGCTCCCTCTTGAAAACTGCAGGAACTTCCAGTTCCATGGTCCTAGATTGTCCAGTCCTTGTCCTGGATCTGGGGGTGAGGGAGGAGGGAAGGGAGTCAGCGCTGCCACACAATGGTCTCTTCCACAGCATTCTGGACTCATTCTTTCTGAACTCTGGTTTCATTGAGACCATTGTTAATCCAGAGTCACTGTATGGAAAGACAAGGAGTGACTCCGGATCGACAGTGGGGCAAATGAGATCAGCAATTCTCCCTGTGAGGAGGGGCTCTCATTAGCTGCTCTCCCCAGAGAGCTAAAGGAGGGAAGCTGCTCAAACGCTCTGTCCCTCTCTGCTCAGGATATTGGGGTTCAGCTTCCTGGGTCAGACGCTGCAGCCTCCATTGTGATCTTAGCAGCTGCTGCTCCCCCAGCAGGGTTCTGTGCTGGGAAGTGACCTTAATTAAAGCTGCTTCTCTGCCTGGCCCAGGGGATGACTTTCTCCAGCTGGTCCTAGCCCCCTAGGGCAGCCCTGGGCCCTGTTAATACTAAATTCTGAGCCAGAGTCTCCAGGTAACTGAAAGACCTCAGGGAAAGTGCTGGGGACTGGCAAGAAAGTGACTCTGCACAAACAGCCCCTCCTCATTTCTCCTCCCAGTAGCAATTGCTAGGAGAAAATCCAGCCATGGGAGAGCAAAGCCCCCAGGAATGGGACTGTCCCAGCCAGAGGGGCAGGGAGAGAGGACGGGAAGGAGAGACTGAAAGGGGCAGCGGTAGAAATGAGGGGGGAGAGATTTCCAGCTCTCTAGTCCGCCCAGACACATGTATTGCTGCATCTCTGGGCAGAACCACTTTCCAGTGGACAAAACAAGGATCAGACAGAGGAAAAGCCAGTTCCTGACTCCATATTCCCCCTGCTGGGGTGTGGCTGACGTGGGGTCAGTGTCCGAGGGAATCCCCCACAGTGACTCCTTTGGTTTCTAGCCTTGTGTTCAGAGACTTTGTTAGGGGGTGAGGGGAGGGAGAAGGGAGGTTAAAAATGTGTCTGGGCTTAGCCTGGCAGGAGGGGCCAGATCTACATTGTAATAAACAGATTGAGCATTTCCCAGCATGGCAGGATCTAGGGTGTCGATCTGCAGGAAAGGGCCTGGGGGAATTCTGATGTGAAATTAACTAAAACTGGTTCTGAAACGCCCACAACTGCCCTTCTCCCCCAGACAGGCTGCAGAATGACGTCCATGTTTTGCTCCAGCTCATCCCAGCCTGGCGTGGGACAGGGAAGAGAAATGGCTGCAGTGGAGCCAACTCAGGTAGAGATTATCGGGAGGTTGCTGGTGGGTTCCTGCTGGAGGAGAGGGACAGCAAATACACCGGAGATGGCAAGGTTTGCACAGTCTGGTTTGGAGGTTGGAGCGGGGCAGGAAATGCACAGGGTGGGGAAAGCAGGAGGCCAGGGTGTGGCAAATCCGCTGGGAGTTATTTAATAAGTGGCCTAGATTCTAGGAACAGACCCAGGAGGTTGGGAGGTGGAAATGCCCTGATTTGTGAAGAAAGAAAATAGCCCACCTACATGGAGCTGGTAAAACTGACCAGACTCATAGTGCTGGAGCCTGAGCTCACTAACCAGCGGCTGCTGTGAGATATGAAGGGGGCACCCATGAGTCAGGCTTATTGGAGCTGCCTCTCCCTTCATATCCTGCTCCTCACAATGAGGAGGTTATTGGGCTTCCTACCAGGGAGCTCTCCCTGGACCCTACTAGGTGCTCCAACTCCTGAATCAGTCAGTGGCTAGTAGGTGTGTGATGGATCTGCTGGGAGAGACAAGGGGCTCTCTCTTCGTCCCTCACCCTGGTATTTGCTGGATACGCTGAGCGGGGTGGGGGTGGGACTCTGTTGAGTGGGCTTCACCCAGAGCTTCCATTTGATTGGCTGCTCTCTGCCACAAATAGTGGGGCTGTGAGTGGGGAAAGAGGTCCTGAGTGTTGGACTCTTGCTCTTTCAGGGGCCGGTGACCTTCGAGGAGGTGGCTGTGCATTTCACCAGGGAAGAGTGGGCTCTGCTGGACCCCGCTCAGAGAGCCCTCTACTGGGATGTCATGGAGGAGAACTATGAGACTGTGACCTCGCTGGGTAAGGGTTCCTGTCCCCTCGGTTCTTGGAAGGGGAAATGAAGAGTTAAGGTTCACGCCAGCCCCACAATGCCACCTCTACTCTGTCCTGTTTCTGCATCACCCCAATATGCCAGTGACACACACACTACCAGAGACCCTCCCATGCTGCAGAACACTTCGGGAACACAGCAGAGGAGCAATATCACACAGTGTCAAATAGCTCCTCTTTACTCAAGTAAAACTGGGGGTTAGGTCCAGCATAACGAACAGAAGCTTCCTACCTCCGGCCTTCTCTCAAACCCTGAGCCTTCTCTACCCAAACCAGAATGTGCTTGGAGTGTAACAAGCAGGCAGCTGGAGTCAGAGCTGCTGGTCCAGGGTTACTTATCACACAAACACTCTGTGCGTCCTTGAATGCTGGCTGAGGGTATCCATACAGGGATCTCCAGCAGCAGAACACTGAATCTCACCCAGGATTACAGATGACACAACTCCTCACTGCTCTGGATTGCACCCCAGCATGTGAAAATGGCCTAGGTTGGTAGTGACATTTCTTGAGACATGCAGAGTCTTGCTCCCATATCACCAGGTGTAATAACAATAACAGGAAAGGCCGAATATGGAAAACTGATTGTTCAGCTTGCTTTTGACCTGCATCATATTTTGCAATATATTCCAAATAAGGAAATTAACGCGCAACGTATGTGTCATTGTTTGGGGTTTTAAGCTTTAAAAGGCTTGTGTGATTTTTAGCTCGGGGACAGTATTCCAATAGCTGTTGCCCCCTGCACACTTTTAACCAAGAAAAGAGCCTCAGGCTGAGCTGATTCAAAATCAATCGTGTGGTCGTTTTCCACAACAACTTCAAGAGGTCCCTGTGATGGAATATAAATGTCTTCTTCACACCTTCCCCTTGCAGGAGAATGGCTGTTTGACCAGCTGTTTGCCTTGCTGTCTCTGAGGAACTGCTCTGTGGGTGTTCCCCAGAATTGTAACTTTTTCAGTAATATCATACTCTAAAATCTCATAAATTTACATACAGTGTTACTACACGTTTTAACAGGAGGGTAATATTCAGTAGGTTATGCATTTTCAAATGATACCTCACAAGCCATACTGCGTACAAAATTGATCATAATTTTCTAGAAGAGTGAACACAGGGGTATAGACTGACACTGTCTGTGTGTGTGTTCCCAGCAGATATGTGGGTATTTCAATCCCTCATAAGCACAGTGTTTGGCATCTTCAAGGACCTGGGGAACTGGTCCTGGGAATTCACTGGTTTACCAAGTGTGACGCTGTATGGAATTGTGAGACACTTTGGTATTAATAATAAAAATAATAATATAATCTGATAAATTTGCAATGAATTGTGCTAGATATGCCATGCCAAGTTTCAGTGAAAATGTTATGATTTGCCAAGTATGATAATTTTGTTTCTACGTTTGTATCACCTTTGTATTGTGAGTTATAGATATGTAGGGTATATCTGTATTTCAAGACTTGTGCAGTGTTTCTGGGTGACACCCCCAGACATATTGGCATCAACACTGCCTAGCCTGTTTGATGGCCCATTGAGGGTCATCAGCTGTACAATGAGCCCATGGAAAGGACCAAGGGGATACACCTATTGAGTCAGCAAGACATGCTGGGGTATGCCTGTGTAATGAGAACTTCAAGGCTTTTCCATGCCACGTGCTGTGAAGCTTGTGTTTGGGACACAGGAAGTACAGGCCACATGGCAAAAGGAATGTAAAGGGCAGCTGCATCATCTCCATTTTGTCTTCAATCCCCTTCCTACCTCTGGAGCAACTTCTACAAACTGAACCCTGGAACAAAGGACTGAATGACCCATCCAAGCTATGGATGTGTTCCAGATGGACTTTCAAGCCAGCAACTCACCAATACTGCTAAGAACCTGATATATCCATTTTGGAATGTATCTGACTGCGTTCCCATTTAACTTCTTTCTGTCTTTCTTTCGTTTAAACCTTTCGTTTAGATGCTAAAGGATTGTCTGGAAGGATGGAATTTTGGGTAATATCCAAACCTATACTGACCTGGTGATGTGGCTGAGCCTTTGGGGTCAGAGGAACACTTTGTTTATGTGAGCAGAGTTTTTAAATAACCTCTCACTGTACTGGACCTAGTTGCTGATTGGGAGTCAGAGATCTGGGATGCAATAAAGGGGGCTGTGTGATTTCTTTTTTCAGCTTCTCGATAACCCGTGTGGGGGATCAGAAGCACAGTTGGTGACTGGTCGTTGAGTTTAACTTCAGTGTTAACCAGCAGTTTTGGGAGCATCTGCTCTCCCTTTTTCAGCCTTTCCTAACTTTGGCATTTTCAGTGAGAACTGCCCCTGCCGCACCAGGTCACACTAAGCACTGAAGTTAAATTAATAGAATGTTTTTTTAGACCAAGTCTTATGAAATCAACTGAACTCCTTTGTTTTCTTTCATCTGAGCAGGGTTTCTAGTTTTCCAACTTGATGTGATCTCCCAGCTGAAACAAGGGGAAGAGCCATGGGTCCCACACCTCCAGCGGTCAGAGGAAAGAGAGATCCTGAGATCTTCCTGCACAGGTGAGGAAACATTAAACCACCTCAGAATCTGTAAGTGCCTGAAGGAAACATCTGGGATGCCCTACAAAGCTCTTGGGGAGGTCTCTCAGTTCATTATTATCCCTAGCAGGGGTCGTATCCTCAGGGTAAATATAGTTCATGGCTTCCTATAGATCCTAGCAGACACCAGGCAGTAGCTTCCTCCCTTCCCCCTGCGTATTTGGATGGGATGTGAAGGCTGAATTCATCCCCCTCCTCTCTCCTACTTGGGGGAAGAGTTTGGGGGAGTTCAGCTCCTGATTTTTATTTGACCTGTCTTCAGCACTTGTTTTTGTTTGGTCTTCCCCTTTCCATCCCTGTTTGAGGTTTCTGTCTCTATCACAGCAGGTGATGCAATGGCATGTGAGAAAGAGGAGCAGAATTCTCAGCCTGGAAATGTTGAGCCAGTGGGTAAAAACAGAGCATTATCTCAAAGATCGAAAAGGAATGTGTCCAGGAGTCATAAGCAGGAAAAATCCTGGGAGATTCAGCACAGAACAAAAACACATCAAGGAAACCAGCCAGGGAAGAAAGTGGATAAATTTATTTCCTGTTGGGGAACTCAGAAGCTCCTCATGGAAACCACAACACAGCAGGATATCCTCAGGTGAAAGAGAAAAAATACATGCAGTGAGTGTGGAAAAACCTTCTCTCACAGCTCAGCCCTTTCTGTACATCAGAGAATCCACACAGGACAGGCCCTATGAATGCACTGAGTGTGGGAAAACCTTCAATCGCAGTTCGCACCTTATTAGTGATCAAACAATCCACAGAGGAGAGAGGCCCTATGAATGCCATGAGTGTGGGAAATGCTTCACTAGCAGCTCAAACCTTTCTCAACATCAGAGAATCCACACAGAGGAGAGGCCCTTTGAATGCAGTGAGTGTGGGAAAAGCTTCACTAGCAGCAAGACCTTTCTAAACATCGGAGAATCCACACAGGGACAGGCCCTATGAATGCACTGAGTGTGGGAAAACCTTCAATCGCAGTTCGCACCTTATTAGTGATCAAACAATCCACAGAGGAGAGAGGCCCTATGAATGCCATGAGTGTGGGAAATGCTTCACTAGCAGCTCAAACCTTTCTCAACATCAGAGAATCCACACAGAGGAGAGGCCCTTTGAATGCAGTGAGTGTGGGAAATGCTTCACTAGCAGCTCGGCCCTTTCTGTTCATCAGAGAATCCACACAGGGGAGAGGCCCTTTGAATGCCGTGAGTGTGGGAAAAGCTTCACTAGCAGCTCAGACCTTTCTCAACATCAGAGAATCCACACAGGGGAGAGACCCTTTGAATGCCGTGAGTGTGGGAAAACCTTCAATCGCAGTTCGCATCAAACAATCCACGAGGAGAGAGGCCCTGTGAATGCAGTGTGTGTGGGAAATGCTTCACTAGCAGCTCAAACCTTAGATTTAATTTACCCTGGCTCCTCAACTGTGGCTACAGCTCTAGTACCCATCAATCCAAAGACTGAGAGAAATGGAGAGTTCCAACCATTGTCCTTTTAGTATCTTATTGTTCCTCTCTCTGTTTTTTGTGCTGGCCTTTCTATTCTATCATTTTCTGCCTTTGTTTAGTTGGTAACAGTTGGTTTCCATCACTCACGTTTGTTTGTTTAAATCTCTATCTGTTGTGAAATAAATTTTTTGCTTGTTCGATAACTGGACTCAGGTGCTGTGTGAAATACAGTAGCAATGGTCCACAGTAAAACTAGTAACCTGGGATACTTGGGGAAGAGAGGATCTGGGATTTCACCGAGTATCTGGTGATCCGGGCTGGACCCCAGAGGGGGACACATTGAAGGAACTCAAGGGTTAAGGTGGCTGCTGTAGCTCAGAGGAGGGTCCTTGAGTTCCAGCTGGCTGGTGAGTTTGGTCACTAACATCCAGCTGCCAAATGCAAAACTCCCTCTTCCTTGTGGCAGGTGGCAACAAGGAGACTCACAGCCCTCAGCACCCTGAGAAGGGTCACAATGTGTCTCTGTGTTGATCCACCTGTCAAATCCACACAGGGAAAGCTCCCGATAGCACAAAACTCTGCCCTATGAAATCATGGAACATGTGCTCTTCGCTCTGTGAAAGCATGTAAAGAATCCAAGCGCTGGAGGACAGGGTTTGGGTCCAGAGTGCCCTAGACAAATTGGAGGTTTGGGCCCAAAGAAATCTGAGGAGGTTCAACAAGGAGAAGTGCAGAGTCCTGCACTTAGGATGGAAGAATCCCAGGCACTGCCACAGATTGGGGACTGAGGAGTGAGGGGGGATTTGATAGCAGCCTTCAAGAACCTGAAAGAGCAGCAGTGTGGGCTTTCTCCTGGCCACTTTTGCTGGGCTGGGCAGGTGTCCTGGAGGCCTTTCTAGAAGAGAATTGGCAACGGAGTTAGAAAAACCAATGTGAAAAACAGAACCTGAGGTTTAGACTCATTTATTTATAATATAAAATCTTCAATTCTAGTGTCACAGTCAATACAATTGCTTCAGCCTGATAGTTGCCCAAAGGGAAACTTAACTTCTCTCCAAAGGGAGTGGAGAGAAAGCACTTTTCAGAGTCCAAGAGAGACAAGTTGGTGAGGGTAAGAGCTTGCAGAGGACCAACCTCTGTTGGTGAAAGAGACAAGCTGTGGAGCTAACCCCACACCCTTCTTCAGTTCTGTGTAGCCTGGAAGGTCGTCTCTTCCATAACCAGCAGTTAGAACATAAGAACAGCCACACTGAGTCAGACCAGTTCATCTAGCCCACTCTCCCGAAAGTGGCCAATGCCCGGCGCCCCAGAGGACCCTTGGGACCAACATGGATACACCATCACCACAAACAAGGTTAAAAGTCAATGCACGTGGGAGAAGCATCTTGTGTTTCATTCCTTATGTCCTAGTCCCATCATGTGGCCATTTCCTTTTCTTCCTTTCTGTTAAAAGCTTTGGTGTTTTGCACAGAAACATTATTTCCCCAGGAGAGACCCAGGAGTGGGGCTGCATTCCTGTACCAAACAGTCACTGGAAGGGGGCAGACAAAGGCCTTTAGGACGAGGCGTCCGTCACTGTCAAAAGATCATCTCCTCCTGCAGGTCACTGGCAGCCTGAATTTGTTCCTTATCCTCCCAGAGTCTGGGGGCTGGAATCAGCACTACCCAGCCCCTCCGTACGTAGCAGGAACAAACACAAACCTGGTCTTTAAAACAAACTGTCCCCTTCCTTCTCAGGGAAGATTTTTCTGTGATTGAAGTTGAGCTTCAATTCCCTCTCCTAGTGGCGGGCAGGTGTGGGGCCAGCTCCCAGTGAGATCTGTTTTCACCATTGCCCCCTTTCAGTCACTCTGGGATGGTAACTCTGCTCCCAGCTGTCAGGCAGCTTCCAGCCCATCCACCCTGCTCATTAACTCTGTGGTCATATGTCACTCCCTCTGCCAGCACTCACAGCTTGCAGGAAAGCTACTCCTGCCAGATGCATTGGTGGTATAGTGGTGTGCGTAGGTGCCTTCTAAGCAATTCATCTGGGTTTGATTCCCAGCCAATGCAATAATGGCTTTTCTCTTCTGTTGTTTCCTCATCTGGAAGTGGTTTAATTTCAGTCACATTGTGTTACAATCACATTATCTATAGAACGAGACAATAAATGTGTCGAAGTCCAGCAGGTCATACAGGCTGGAGGCACACAAGGGGCTGGAATGTGTCATCTGAGAAAGACAGAACACTTGGAAACCTGCATCTCCCATCCCCTGGCCTTGCGTGTTATGATTCCAGCTGCGTGAGCTGTTTGTAGGATGTTCCGGCATGGTGGGGAAATGAAGTTTTGAGTCAGTTTTTGCTCCTGCAGGTTCCTTTGCTGTTATAATTATAATGACATGAACAAAAGGGAGGCAAAATAAACATAAACCCCAAGTTGCAATACAGGTGGGGAAAGAGAAGATCACAGTTAAGCCAAACACTTCAAAATAAAAATTAATACTAAAAAAGGGGAGGGGGGAAGAGATCAGGTATGTGGATATCACCTTGATATTTCAATGCAAATTGTTAGAATCAAAGTTCAGACTTGACACTGGAAAACCCGCAACTACCTGTCTCTCTGAACACCTGTGATGAGCAAGATGGAGTTGGGACACCTGTTCTGCTTCAATCATTTATTGTCTCTCTGTTCTCTCCTTCGCCCCCCAATTCCTCATCTCCAATGTCTCTGCCTTTCTCCTCTTGCTCCCTCTCCCCTGCCCTTTCCAGGAACTCACGCTCTACAGCATTTAGGACAAGCCAGAGCTCCCATGTTCTGCACATGAGCCTGTGTCAGAGGACGTGGGACCCCGGTCAGAACCAGTCACCGGATCAATATGTCCCTTTATGGGCGACTTCTCTGCCTGCTCTGCAATTTACATCCCCCTGCACACAGGGTGGGGTACAGCTCTGACTGAGAGGCCTCACAGGAGAAATTTCAGCCCCAAAGACAAATGTGTGTGAAATGCTGAGAAGTGAAGAGCCCCCTTCCCCTCCCCCCAAATCCCCAGAACTCTAGTGTCACCCCCATGGCACCAGCACAGGGAACCCAGTGAGATGGGGTTACAGAATACAAGGGGGAGGCAGCAGGGAGAGAGGTGACAGGGAATCTCTCTCTTTCCTTCTCTCTTCACTTTCTGTTCTTCTCTTTCCTTCCAGGAACTGCAGTCACAGCAGGGAGGGGTTTGTCTCTTTATCAGGGATCCCTCTGTGTCACGGAGGCTGCACAAGTCATAGATTCTGTGACCTCTGCAGTGGCCCCTGTGGCTGACTCCATGGCTGCCCCAGCAGCTGGCCTGGGGGCAGCTTGAGCAGTGGTTCCAAGGGTGGCAGGAGCAGCCACAGCTCAGTGGCTCCTGGCACCTGTCCCAAGGTGGCCGGAGCAGGGTTGGCTCTGGGGATCCCCTCACCTGGCAGCATCTGGAGTGGCCAGGGGCGGCTCTAGGAATTTGGCTGCCCCAAGCATGTGCCTGCGGAGGGTCCGCTGGTCCCGCGGCTCCGGTGGACCTCCCACAGGCATGACTGTGGAAGGTCCGCCGGAGTTGCCTGCCGCTCTCCCGGCAAAATGCCACCCCACGCGCACGCTTGGTGCGCTGGGGTATGGAGCCAGCCCTGGGAGTGGCAGTGGGTCCCCAAGGCTTCTCCCCCAGCACATGGTGCCACGGGTCCCCAGGACTCCCTGCGCTCACAGCTGGTGCTACGGACCCCCTGGGCCTCCCTCCCCAAGATTCAATGAGGGGTATTTATGGTATAAGTCATGGCCGGGTCATGGGCAATGAGCGTTTGGTTTTTGCCTGTGATCTGTCCATGACATTTACTAAAAATACCTGGGATTAAATCTTTGCCTTCCTCATTATCGATCAAATAAATCGAATCGCCTCCACCTGCAAGTGGATTTAGCCCAGGACCCTCAGAGTCAGCAGCTGTTACGCCCCCACGGAGCTCTCTGGTCAGGTGTCCTAGCGCTGGAAGCCTCCTGTTTAGATCCTAAAATAGCGTTTTTGCACCAGGGGGGCTGAAATTTTGGACTGGACTTTATAGCTCCACCGTTATTTTACTGAATTGCTTCAAAACAGCAAGTCAAGAAAGTCTCCTAAGTGCCAGGCTCTCTGCCATGGAAACAGCTGCCCCTGCTCTGCAGGAGTCTGTGCGCTCCACACAGCAACGTACACACCTGCTCCGCACTGAAGAGGGTCAGACAGTGACAGGGTTGGTAACACAAATACTTCAGACTAGTAACTCCAGGTCCCTTCCTTTCTTTAAACCAGGATGTGCCAGTCAACTGGTAACCATGGTGTTATCTTCACCTTAAAATACCGCTCAGGACATTTTCAGTGAGCCCTGCACCCCATGCCCTGCCTGCAGCCAGCCCCTGTCTGCAGCCAGCCCTGCACCCTCTGCCCTGCCCCCACCAGCTGCATCCTCCCTACCCTGCCCGCAGCCAGCCCCACACCCCCTGCCCAGCCCCACGCCAGCCCAGCACCCCCAGCCCATCCAGCAGCCAGCCCCACACCCCCAGCCCACAGCCAGCCCCAGCCACACCCCCAGCCCAGTCTCCAGCTATCTCCTGCCGCACCCCCAGTGGCCCCCCCCAAGCCAGCCAGCGCCCCACACACCCTGCCGTGGACACCCTGCCCTGTCTCCAGCCAACTCCTGCCACACCCCTGCCTGACGCCAGCCAGCCTGCCCCACACACCCCTGTCTCCAGCCAGCCCTGCACGCCTTGCCCTGCCTGCAGCCAGACCCTACCTCCAGTCAGCCCCTGCCCTGCCTGCAGCCAGCCCCATGGCCACTGGTGCCCTGCACTTCCCAGGGCAGTAACCCTGCACACCTGCTTCAATGAGGGGGGCAGGGAGCAGCTGGGACCCACACATGTGCACACCCGAGGGTGACCAGACAGCAAGTGTGAAAAATCGGGACAGGGAGTGGGGGGTAATAGGATCCTAGATAAGAAAAAGACCCCAGAATTGGGACTGTCCCTATAAAATTGGGACATCTGGTCACCATAGCACACCCCCAGGACTCCTGGGTTCCATTGCTGGGTTTCCTATCGGTTCCACTACTGGTTGTTTTCCTTTTCCTGGGGGACTCTGGGCAAGTTGCTCCCCCCTCTAGGGCTCCGTCCCCAGCAGGCAAATGGGGATTTCGTACCTTCCCGCTATTGGAAAGTGCTGGGAGAATCCCCCAGCCAAAGCTGCTCTGACAGCGCTAAGCAGCATCTGACCATTCAAGGTCGGAGCACACTGCCCAAGAGGAGAAGTGTCTGGCTCTGGGGTTTCACTTCAGCCCAGTCTAGAGAGAGGGGCCCAGCCATGGGGTTTGACTCAAGAAGACCAAGTCTCCAATTTGTTAAGGGTGTTTTGAATTCCAGTCCTGTGCTCCAAAGTGCTTGGTGTCAGTTGCACATTTTAGAACGATACTCCACTCCATTTTCCAAATCATCATTCATACTGTTTACCCACCTCCACTAGGCCCGGAACCCTGCCAAAGAAGGAAAGAGGCTGGGTTTGGAATGATTTGTTCTTGACAAATCCATGATCCCTCGTGCTAAGAACCAAATTATCCTGTAGGTGCTGCTGTCAAACTGAGTGTTTAAGAATATATTCCAGTACCTCTCCAGCTATGGAAGTGAGGCTAGCTAGTCTGTAAGGCCCAGGGGTCTCTTTGTTCCCCTTTGAAATATAGGTCCTGTCTTGTTCATGGATGGGAAGATGTTCTTTTTCAGGGATCTCAGACGAGAACTGGGACACAACACCTGGTTTGTTAAGGCCTCAAAAATGGAGGCAGGAACCTCTTCTCTCCTGCTGGCAAAGAACCCCAGGTACCTAAACATCCCTGAATCGGCTTTAAGAAAGGCAGTGGTTAAAAAGTTTGGCCCCAACCATTTCTTGTTTCCGCAGACTAGACATTTTAGCAAACTTTAGAATTCCTTGGTGCTAAACACCGTGAAACTCTCCTTTCTCCTTCACAGATGGCTTTATCGCCCCTTATCTCACTCAGGCTCAGGACTGCCCAGAGTTCGAGAACTGTCCCTGTTCCCATTGGACAGATGGGGAGGAGCCTGAGGTATAGAGAAGGGAAGTGACCTGTCACCAGATGGATCAGACTGAACAGGTTTCAGACCTCGAGGAGGCTCTTACCTTCTAAACAGGGACGGCTGTTTTCTAGTAAAATCACTAAAAGGGAAGGAGAAAACTCGGAAGAGGTTCCTCCTGGCGCTCACGTCCGTGAACCCGAACACTCTCCCAGTCCTCAAAGAGAGACCTGGAGAAGGAGACTTGCTGAAGCAAAGCCACAGGGGTCTCTGAGGTCTCCCTGGCCCCTCGCCCCATCCTGCCTGGCTGATGTCAGCATCTCTCTGTGAGGTCACCACCTCCCCACCACCTTGGACCAATAGTCTGAGGGCCTGCAAAAGGCCTTTGTGATGTCAATGCCACACCCCTCCCTTGCTGTGCCAATGTCCTGCCCCTGGCCAGGCACTTTGGAGGTTTGAGCTACTCCCTGTGGATCACCCCACTCAAGGAGCGTTCGTTCTAGGCAGCAAGCCGGCTAGGCTGTGTATCAGACGCTGCTCCCAAAACACTCAGTTTTTCAGAAATTAGTCAACTTTATGGCCAGAAGAGACCATTAGAGCATCTAATCTGACCCCCTGCATATCACAGGCTTCCTGTATGACACAAGAGCTACTTTTGGGGCAAACACATTCCAGAAAGGCATCTAGTCTTCATGAAATGACATCAGGAGGTGGAGAATCCACCACTTTCCTTGGTAGCTTGTTCCTGTGGTGAATCATCCTCGCTGTTGAATATTTGTGCCTTAGTTGTAATATGAATTTGTCTCTTTTCACCTTCCAGCCATTGGGTGTTGATAGGCCTTTCTCTGCTCGATTCAAGAGCCCTTTAATACCCAATCTTTTCTCTCCATTAAGGCACTTCAACACTTTAATGAAGTCACCTTTCAATCTTCTTTTGATCAGCTAAACAGGTTGAGCTCTTTCAATAGCTCACTAGAAGGCAGTTTTCTCCAGCCCTCAGAACATTTGGTGGCTCTTTGCTGCCCCAGCTCCAATTTCACATCTTTTTCAAAGGAGGACACCAAAACTGGAGGCTATTCCAGTATCAGTCTCACTGATGCTGTGTCACCTCCTGTGACGTTATTGACATAATCTGTAACCGTATAGATCACCGTTGCGACCGCTGTTCTATTTGTAGCCAATACTGTAGAAAGATTGTAGCGCTGAAGGTGGCCACGTCCCCTCTGTTTGACCGTTACCATTGCAGGAGAGAAGGTTTCAATGGAATCGAATGCCCTGGCTCAGACAAGAGACACAGGGAGGTTTTGCTGTTCATGGATCCATGCAAAGGAAATTGTGTCTCTGTGTGAAATGGAGGAGGGACATGAAATGCCCACAGGGTGGCACAATGCCCTAAGCTAAGGCAGGAGGGTGAAGGAATCGGGCTGAGGAATGACTGAACTGGACTCACCTGGGATTGAAATGACATTTGTTTCTGACAGGCAGTGAGAAACTGACATTAATTCAGATGCAGGGTTGAGGCTTCTTTAGCTGCTTGTAAACTTGAACTTGATTTCCCAGAAGGGAGAAAGGGAAAGTCTGGGGCGGCCTTGAGTCCCTGGCTGGGGTCTCCTGGGCAGTGGAAAACATCCCTTGTTTGGCCCTGCCAAGGGGATCGTGGAGGCTGAGACGCCCCTCGGCTTGGATCAAAGGGGGAGTTGGATGGAATTTATCACACAACCCTCCCTGTTCCCCAGAGCCCCACGGGGAGAAGCTAGAGAAGGGGGAGTCATTCCTCCCCTATGCTCCCAGAGGAGCTGCTAGCAGGGCCGTCCAGAGGTGGGGGCAAGTGGGGCAATTTGCCCCAGGCCCTGGGTCTTGCAGGGGCCCCCACAAGCAGGAGTGTAGCTAGGGGGGAACAGGGGGGCTGCCGCTCCCCCCACTGAGCACATTCCCCCAAAGTGGCGCCTTAGTAGGAATTTGGAATAAGGTGGAAAGATCTGGAATTTCCCCCCACACAGCTCCTGGGTTGGCAGGGGGTGCAGGTGGAGGGGGCAGAGCCCAGGGCTGGGGTGGTGGTGGGGGGTGTCGGTGGGGGAGCAGTGGGGAAAGGGCAGAGCCAAGAGCTGGGGCAGCATAGGGCATGTGGGGGGGAGAGCCCAGGGCTGGGTTGGCAGGGGGAGCAGGTAGGGAGTGGAGAGCCCAAGGCTGGGATGGCAGGGGGTGTGGGAGGAGGGGGCAGAGCCCAGGACTGGGGTGGCAGGGAGGTGCAGTGGGGAGCCCAGGGCTTGGGTGGGTGCAGCCAAAATTTCTTTTGCTTGGGACGGCAAAAAACCTAGAGCCGGCCCTGCCTCCACCCACCGTGAGGTAGGTAGGAGCGGATCATTATTATCCCTACTCCAAAGAGGGACAAGCTAAGGCTGAGAAAGGAGAATTGACTTGTCTGAGGTCACACAGCCAGTCAGTGGCAGAGTTGGGAATAGGACCCAAGAGCCCTGATTTTCAAACTCACCATCGGATCTTGAATTTCAGACATGGAATGACCTGAGTAAAGTGCTCTCAGATGAGCTCCAGACCAACAACAGTGCACAGGAATTATTCAGCAAGTATTTGAGGAGAACTGCAGTGTTAGAGAGAATCATGAACTGCTCAGAGACCATTAATGTAGAGAAGCAGCAAAATTCATCAAACATAGAACTGGTTCTGACTTATTTCCTTGGTCTTGAAAGAGAACAAGGACCTGAGTCTCCTCCCTGTCAATAACCCCCTGCTCAGCCAATCAGGGTAGAGACTGAGGACGGGAGGCTGAGGGTTCTCACCAGAGAGCCCAAAGGATGGCCCAGGTCACTGGTGGGGATCAAATAAAATTCAGAATAAAATTCTGCCTCCTTAAGCTCGTGTTTTCCATGCCTAGAATTCAACTGTCACCAGATGGATCAGACTGAACAGGTTTCAAACCTCCAGGAGGCTCTTACCATCTAAACAGGGATGGCTGTTTTCTAGTAAAATCACTGAAAGGGAAGGAGAAAACTCGAAAGAGGTTCCTCCTGGCGCTCACGTCCGTGAACCCGAATACTCTCTCAGTCCTCAAAGAGAGACCTGGAGAAGGAGACTTGCTGGAGCAAAGCCACAGGGGTCTCTGAGGTTTCCCTGGCCCCTTGCCCCTGTCCTGCCTGGCTGATGTCAGCATCTCTCTGTGAGGTCATCACCTCCCCACCACCTTGGACCAATAGGCTGAGGTCCTGCCAAAGGCCTTTGTGATGTCACTGCCACACCCCTGCCTTGCTGTGCCAATGTCCTGCCCCTGGCCAGGCACTTTGCAGGTTTGAGCTACTCCCTGTGGATCACCCCACTCAAGGAGCGTTCGTTCTAGGCAGCAAGCCAGCTAGACAGGGAAACATCAGACGCTGCTCCCAATGCTACACTCAGTTTTTCAGAAATGAGTCGACTTTATGGCCAGAAGAGACCATTAGAGCATCTAATCTGACCCCCTGCATATCACAGGCCTCCTGTATGAAACAATAGCTACTTTGGGGGCAAACACATTCCAGAAAGGCATCTAATCTTCATTAAATGACATCAGGAGATGGAGAATCCATCACTTTCCTTGGTAGCTTGTTCCTGTGGTGAATCATCCTCGCTGTTGAATATTTGTGCCTTAGTTGTAATGTGAATTTGTCTCTTTTCACCTTCCTAAAATCAGAGAATCTCAGGGTTGGAAGGGACCTCAGGAGGTCATCTAGTCCAACCCCCTGCTCAAAGCAGGACCAAACCCAACTAAGTCATCCCAGCCAGGGCTTTGTCAAGCCTGACCTTAAAAACCTCTAAGGAAGGAGCCATTGGGTCTTGTTATGCCTTTCTCTATGCTCGATTAAAGAGCCCTTTAATACCCAATCTTTTCTCTCCATTAAGGCACTTCAACACTTCAATGAAGTCACCTTTCAATCTTCTTTTGATCAGCTAAACAGGTTGAGCTCTTTCAATAGCTCACTTGAAGGCAGTTTTCTCCAGCCCTCAGAACATTTGGTGGCTCTTTGCTGCCCCAGCTCCAATTTCACAACATCTTTTTCAAATGAGGACACCAAAACTGGAGGCAGTATTCCAGTATCAGTCTCACTGATGCCGTGTCACCTCCTGTGATGTTATTGACATAATCTGTAACCGTATAGATCATTGTTGCGACCGCTGTTCTACTTGTAGCCAATATTGTAGAAAGCTTGTCGTGTAAGTGGTCTATGGAGAGGTTCTGATTGGCTGATTATAATTATGCTATTTCTAGATGTGTATCATTTTTATAGTTGACATTATGAATTCCTGCCCATTTCCCCACTGGCTGGAGCATGGCTAGAGTGTGTCTGTGGTTAATGATGTTGCTGTAGATTGTTCGTTTCCTGCCTTGGCAATTCAGACAGTCCCTTTTCCCAACATATCTCCAGCACATCATTAGTTCTAATAACAGGGGCAGCTTTTCTCTGGGGCACTGAGATTTTCTGGGGAGTTGGTGGCTCCTTTCTTTCCTCCCCTGGAGTAAACTCACCTTTTTATTCCATGGTTCATGCTTTATGGAATAACAACATCAGCATGAAGAAAGAGGAAAGTGAATATCTCACTGCCAGGGCTGAAGGTGGCCACGTCCCCTCTGTTTGACCGTTGCCATTGCAGGAGAGACGGTGTCAATACAATCGAATGCCCTGGCTCAGACTAGTGACACAGGGAGGTTTTGCTGTTCATGGATCCATGCAAAGGAAATTGTGTCTCTGTGTGAAACTGAGGAGGGACATGAAACGCCCACAGGGTGGCGAAATGCCCTAAGCTAAGGCAGGAGGGGGAAGGAATGGGGCTGAGGAATGACTGACGTGGACTCACCTGGGATTGAAATGACATTTGTTTGTGTCGGGAGTGAGAAATTACACATTAATTCAGATGCAGGGTTGAGGCTTCTTTAGCTGCTTGTCGAACTTGAACTTGATTTCCCAGAAGGGAGAAAGGGAAAGTCTGGGGAAGCCTTGAGTCCCTGGCTGGGTCTCCTGGGCAGTGGAAAACATCCCTTGTTTGGCCCTGCCAAGGGGATCGTGGAGGCTCAGACGTCCCTCGGCTTGGATCAAAGGGGGAGTTGGATGGAATTTATCACCCAACCCTCCCTGCTCCCCAGAGCCCCACGGGGAGAAGCTAGAGAAGGGGGGAGTCATTCCTTCCCTGCGCTCCCAGAAGAGCTGCTAGCAGGGCCGCCCAGAGGCGGGGGCAAGTGGGGCAATTTGCCCCAGGCCCTGGGTCTTGCAGGGGCCCCCACAAGCAGGAGCGTAGCTGGGGGGAGCAGGGGGGGCTGCCGCTCCCCCACTGAGCACATTCCCCCAAAGTGGCGCCTTTGGAGGAATTTGGAAGAAGGTGGAAAGATCTGGAATTTCCCTCCCCCCACACCTCCTGAGGTGGCAGGGGGTGCAGGTGGAGGGGGCAGAGCCCAGGTCTGGGGTGGCAGGGAGGTGCAGTGGGGAGCCCAGGGATGGGGTGGGGGCAGCCAAAATTTTTTTTGCTTGGGACGGCAAAAAACCTAGAGCCGGCACTGCCTCCATCCACCGTGAGGTAGGTAGGAGCAGATCATTATTATACCTACTTGAAAGAGGGAGAAGCTAAGGCTGAGAAAGGAGAATTGACTTGTCTGAGGTCACACAACCAGTCAGTGGCAGAGTTAGGAATAGGACCCAAGAGCCCTGATTTTCAAACTAACCATCGGATCTTGAATTTCAGACACTGAATGACCTGAATAAAATGCTCTCAGATGAGCTCCAGACCAACAACAGTGACAGTAATTATTCAGCAAGAATTTGAGGAGAATCATGTTAGAGAGAATTATGAACTGCTCAGAGACCATTAATGCAGAGAAGCAGCAAAATTCGTCAAACATAGAACTGGTTCTGACTTATTTCCTTGGTCTTGAAAGAGAACAAGGACCTGTGGTTAATGATGTTGCTGTAGATTGTTCATTTCGTGCCTGGGCAATTCACACAGTCCCTTTTCCCAACATATCTCCAGCACATCATTAGTTCCAATAACAGGGGCAGCTTGTCTCTGGGGCACTGAGATTTTTTGGGGAGTTTTTTTCTTTCCTCACCCTGGAGTAAACTCAGCTTTTTATTCCATGGTTCATGTTTTATGGAATAACAACATCAGCATGCAGAAAGAGGAGAGGGAATATCTCACTGCCAGGGCTGAAGGTGGCCACGTCCCCGCTGTTTGACCATTACCATTGCAGGAGAGAAGTTGTCAATACAATCGAATGCCCTGGCTCAGACAAGAGACACAGGGAGGGATCCATGAAAAGGAAATTGTGTGTCTGTGTGAAACTGAGAAGGGAAATGAAGCGGCCACAGGGTGGCGCAATGCCCTAAGCTAAGGCAGGAGGGTGAAGGAATCGGGCTGAGGAATGACTGAAGTACACTCATGTGGGATTGAAATGACATTTGTTTGTGTCAGGCAGTGAGAAATTGACATTAATTCAGTTGCAAGGTTGAGGCTTCTTTAGCTCCTTGTAAAACTTTTGAACTTGATTTCCCAGAAGGGAGAAAGGGAAAGTCTGTGGCGGCCTTGAGTCCCTGGCTGGGTCTCCTGGGCAGTGGAAAACATCCCTTGTTTGGCCCTGCCAAGGGGATCGTGAAAGCTGAGACGCCCCTCGGCTTGGATCAAAGGGGGAGTTGGATGGAATTTATCACACAACCCTCCCTGCTCCCCAGAGCCCCACGGGGAGAAGCTAGAGAAGGGGGAGTCATTCCTCCCCTGCGCTCCCAGAACAGCTGCTAGCAGGGCCGCCCAGAGGCGGGGGCAAGGGGGGCAATTTGCCCCAGGCTCTGGGTCTTGCATGTGCCCCCACAAGCAGGAGCGTAGCTAGGGGGGAGCAGGGGGGCTGCCGCTCCCCCACTGAGCACATTCCCCCAAAGTGGCGCCTTAGTAGGAATTTGGAATAAGGTGGAAAGATCTGGATTTCTCCCCCCCTGCAGAGTGCGGCACTGCTGATTGGCCGCCGGGGCCTGATTGGGCCTCCAGCTCCCATTGGGCCTCCAGCAGCCAGACCCCCCCTTGCACGCACACACACCCCCGCTGCCTCAGCACGCTGCGGGGGAGGGGCTGTGTGCTGGCACGTGTTTCACTTTGGCTCCAGAGGCAGCCAGCAGCTCGAGCTGCTGGGTGGTAAGAGGAGTCCTGGGGGGCAGTTAGGGAGCAAGGGGAGGGTTGGATGGTTCGGGGGGGGGACTTTCTGGGGTCTGGGGCAGTCAGGGAGCAGGGGGGGTTAGATGGGGGGAAGTCTGGGCCTCTGTCCAACAGCAAAACACAAGCCTAGAAAAGCAGCCGTCAGCGGGAAGTGCTATCAGCTGGCCCGGGCAGCCGGCACGGCCCCCGGCTCACTTGCCTGAGCTGTATTGTTAATGCATTTTATTTGGAAGATGCAGCCTGAGTGATTTAAAGGCCCTAAACGCTGCTGAAAGAGCTGGGACAGTTGCAAGCTTTCGCTGCTGGGCTTTTCATCTGGGTCATACAATGCAAACCTGCTTGAGGCTCCGCACAAGAGAGGTTTCTTGAGGCCATCCATGCAGCTCACAGCTTAAGCTCTTCTAAGCTTGCAGCCGTGGCACAAAAGGATTTGGGAGCAGTTAACAATTCTGTGTGGTTAAGAGATTTTCATTTCCTGGGCCCTGCTACCCAATGCCACAGGGCCCCACAGGGGAGACTGAGTGAATAGCCCGGCTTGTCCTCTGCAAGCCCTTCCTGCTTCTTTCCCTTGTGTTTGCAAGGGTCTCATTAACATGCTGCATCCGAACGCGCCTTCCCTCCAGAGACACAGCCTCCGGCTTCTCCTCCTTCCTCACTTTCTCCTTCTCTCCCTCTCTGTGGTTTTTCTCATGCCCTGTTCCTGGTCTGTACTCCTCTCCACCCCATGCACTGTATTGAGCACGTCTCTGCCTCTCTTGTTTATGGGCCCTGAGCTGGGATGGCAGAGGCAGAGCTATTGTTGTGTTCTCTGCTGGGTCTGTTTGGATCAGACTCTAAAATCAAACGCTCCCTTTGCTAGCAGGATCCCTCCGCCTGCTCACAAGGGCTTCTGGCTACACACTAAAGCCAGGTGCTAGGGCAGAAGCAGCTGCCCATGTACCCTCAATGGCAGGAGCTGTGCGTGGTCCCTGCCCCGCCCCCCCCACTTTGGATTACGGGGTGTGTCTTGGTGTATATTGGGGGTCCTGTCAGGGAGCGGGGAGTGGTTGGATAGGTGTGGGAGTCCTGGCAGTCTGTCTGGGGGCAGGGGTGTGGATAAGGGTCGGGGCAGTCAGGGGACAGGTAGGGTTCTAGGGGGCAGTTAGGGACCAGGGTCCCAGGAGGGGGCAGTCAGGGGACAAGGAGTGGGGGGGTGTTGGGGGTTTTGAAGGGGGCAGGAAGTGGGAGGGAGCGGATGTAATTAGTAATTTGATATGTTGTTTGCTTCCCCTCATGTTAGAACCTGGCTACGCCACTGCCCACGGGAATACAGTATTCTACAGTATTGCAACTTTTTTGTCTGGAAGGGGTCCCTGAAATTGCTGTGCCCCACGCCCCCCGAATCCTCTGGGTGGCCCTGGAAGAGAGGCAGTGTCTGGTGGCACAGGTCGTGGCGCAGGGTTTAGGGTGAAGGTGGGGCAGGAGAGGGGCAGGTGTTGGTGCAAAAGGAGGGGGTGCAGGGGTTGGGGTGAAGGGGTGCAGGAGAGGGCAGTCGCTGGGGGCACAGGAGGGTGCAGGGGTTGGGGTGAAGGGGTGCAGGAGCGGGGCAGTCGCTGGGGGCACAGGAGGGTGCAGGGGTTAGGGGTGAAGGGGGAATGAGAGGGGCAGTGGCTGGGCGCACAGGAGGGTGCAGGGTTAGGGGTGAAGGGGGTGCAGGAGAGGGCAGTCGCTGGGGGCACAGGAGGGGGTGCAGGGGTTAGGGGTGAAGGGGGGGAATGAGAGGGGCAGTGGCTGGGCGCACAGGAGGAGGTGCAGGAGTTAAGGGCAAAGGGGACACAGCGTAGGGGTTGGGGCACAGGAGGGGGCAGAGTTAGGGGTGGGGGAGGCGCAAGGGTCGGGAGTGCAGGAGCTGGGGGTAAAGGGGGAGGGGGATCATCCAGGGGCGATGGTGAAGTGCCAAAGTACAAGTTTTGCCCAGGGCACCATTTCCCCTAACGCGGGTCCTTGGGAACCTTTCTTGCAGGGAGGGGGATGGGAGAGAGAAGAGGCGTTTTCTCTCTGTTTCTTTCCTCTCCGTTTTCTGCTCCTTCCTTCAATTCCAGAAACCTCCCTTGTGTGTCAGACGGTGCAGTGACGCCCTGCCCACCCCAGGCCTCTGGAGCCTTTGGAGCAGGAAGATCCCAGGAGCTGAGGATGGATCCAGGGGTGAGTAGCTGGCAGGGAGGAGTCGTAGCAGCTCTTCTGGGAGCGCAGGGGAGGAATCACTCCCCCTTCGCCAGCTTCTCCCTAGCGTGGGGCTCTGGGGAGCAGGGAGGGTTGTGAGATAAATTCCTGTAACCCTTCTGCCCCTCTGAGTTGGCAGCAACAAGGGCCGGGCTCAGTATCTAGCGGTTCTGTTTCAATAACACAATGCAAAAGTGGCTCGAGCCCCCACCCAGTGACCTGGGACAATTACATACCACCCCCCCGGGCGCCTCTAGGAGGCAATACTTCCCCTCTCGCAAGCAGGGAGTCTGAGCCGCTCCACTCCACCAGCCGTTCCATGAACCGCTCCAGTGGTCCCTGCAAACTGCTCTGCTGGGGCAGCAAAGAGCCACCAAAGGTTCTGAGGGCTGGAGAAAAATGCCTTCTAGGGAGCTATTGAAAGAGCTCAACCTGTTTAGCTGATCAAAAGAAGATTGAAAGGTGACTTCATTGAAGTGTTGAAGTGCCTTAATGGAGAGAAAGGATGGGGTATTAAAGGGCTCTTGAATTGAGCAGAGAAAGGCATAACAAGACCCCGTGGCCTGAAGGTGAAAAGAGACAAATTCATATTACAGCTAAGGCACAAATATTCAACAGCGAGGATGACTCACCACAGGAACAAGCTACCAAGGAAAGTGGTGGATTGATGTCATTTCATGAAGACTAGATGCCTTTCTGGAATGTGTTTGCCCCAAAAGTAGCTCTTGTGTCATACAGGAGGCCTGTGATATGCAGGGGGTCAGATTAGATGCTCTAATGGTCTCTTCTGGCCATAAAGTCAACTAATTTCTGACAAACCGAGTGCAGCATTGGGAGCAGCGTCTGATGTTTTCCTGTCTAGCCGGCTTGCTGCCTAGAACGAACGCTCCTTGAGTGGGGTGATCCCCAGGGAGTAGCTCAAACCTCCAAAGTGCCTGGCCAGGGGCAGGACATTGACACAGCAAGGGAGGGGGTGTGGCAGTGACATCACAAAGGCCTTTTGCAGGACCT
This sequence comes from Mauremys reevesii, assembly GCF_016161935.1. Lineage (NCBI taxonomy): Eukaryota > Metazoa > Chordata > Testudines > Geoemydidae > Mauremys > Mauremys reevesii. The sequence goes on along the minus strand of NC_052636.1, from coordinate 22,732,932 downwards.
CAGACTATTGGTCCAAGGTGGTGGGGAGGTGATGACCTCACAGAGAGATGCTGACATCAGCCAGGCAGGACAGGGGCGAGGGGCCAGGGAAACCTCAGAGACCCCTGTGGCTTTGCTTCAGCAAGTCTCCTTCTCCAGGTCTCTCTTTGAGGACTGAGAGAGTATTCGGGATCACGGACGTGAGCGCCAGGAGGAACCTCTTTCAAGTTTTCTCCTTCCCTTTCAGTGATTTTACTGGAAAACAGCCGTCCCTGTTTAGAAGGTAAGAGCCTCCTGGAGGTGTGAAACCTGTTCAGTCTGATCCATCTGGTGAGAGTTGAATTCTAGGCATGGAAAACATGAGCTTAAGGAGGCAGAATTTTATTGCACACCTGGATTTTGTCCCTTAGAATCACTGGGGACATTGGGGGTTGTCCTTTTTGTTTCACCTCTTGCTCCATCCACTGTCTGATTCCTCTTTTCTCTTCGTCTCTTGCTTCCTTTGTCCTTTCTCCTGTTCCCCTCCCAACACCAGGTTTTTTTCTCCTGCTGATAACCGCTCACGTTAACTGATCACTCTCGTTATAGTGTGTATGGCAACACCCATTTTTTTCATGTTCTCTGTGTGTATATATATCTTCCTACTGTATTTTTAACTGCATGCATCCGATGAAGTGGGTTTTAGACCACAAAAGCTTATGCTCAAATACATTTGCTAGTCTTTATGGTGCCACATGTTCTCCTTGTTCTTTTTGCAGATAAATTAATGGAGGTTAAGTCCATTAATGGATATTAGCCAGGATGGGTAAGGAATGGTGTCCCTAGCCTCTGTTTGTCAGAGGGTAGAGATGGATGGCAGGAGAGAGATCACTTGATCATTACCTGTTAGGTTCAGTCCCTCTGGGGTACCTGGCATTGGCCACTATTGGCAGATAGGATATGGGGATGGATGGACCTTTGGTCTGACCCAGTATGGCCGTTCTTATGAAGGGAGGGGCAGAGCTCTGCAACAGAGTTTCTGTAGTGTAGTGGTTATCACGTTCGCCTAACACGCAAAAGATCCCTGGTTCAAAACCAGGCAGAAACATGATGGCTTAATTTTTCCCAGCTCCTAGTGGCCTGTCCCTGCTGTTGTAGGAGCAGCAGTGATTTCTATGCTCAATAGGTGTGTTATACTTCCCCCATTCCCATTTTTGTCTCCTCTCCCTCTCTGAATGCCTGTGAAGTGGCTTTCCCCTCCCCCGCTCCCTCCTGCAATGCTTGTGGGATGAAGGGGCTGGTTGAACAGCTGGAAGATCAGAAGAGCTCCTAGATAGAGAAGGTGTCTGGGACTCTCATTAGGCAGCACTCACACACCCAGAGCAGGGACACTGCATGGACACTGCCCAAGGTGGAGTGTGACCCACCAGATGCAGCCAAGTCATCTCCAGTCGCAGGCCATGAGGAGCAGGTCCTTAAAAGGGGAAGGGGCCCTGTGCTCAGGAGTCACTCACAAGCTTGTACCTCCAGTGAATGCCCTTCGCCCCGACCGCCTGGCCAGTGGTTCGCTGCATTGCAGTTCATTGTGCCTCAGGAAGACTTACCTTCATCGCACTGTCCATCACGGTGCTGTGGGACACTTACTTGGCAGAATCCTGTGCCTGCCTCTTGGCTTCCCAGGGATGGCTACTTGCAGCCCAGGAGAAGAAGGATGGTTCTGGTGAAAGAAAGACAAGCAAAGCTCTGGGAGGAAATTTGGGTGTGGGCTCTGCGTGGGGTGGGGTGGGGTGGGGTGCAGGAGGGTGGTGCAGCTCCCAAAGTGACCGGTACACACAACCCTCTGGCAGCAGCTCCTAGAAGAGTGGGGCCAGGGGATCTCCATGTGCTGCTGTCTGCAGGCGCTGCCTCCAGAGCTCCCATTGGCTACAGTTCCTGGCCAATGGGAGCTGCAGAGTCGGTGCTCAGGGCAGGGGCAGCACGTGGAGACACTCCCCCCACCCCAGGGGATGCTGGGACATGCCAGCCACTTCTGGGAGCGGCACGGAGGGACGGAGGTAGAGTGGGCAGGGAGCCACCTTAGTGCTGCTGGCACATCTCTGCACACCCGTTGTGGGAGGGGAGCAGAGGGCCTCTATGTGCTGCCTGGGGTAGGGGCAGTGCACAGAGCTGCCTCCCCTCCCGGGTCTATTACAGGAGTGGGTGGGTGGGGTCTTTTGGCCTGCAAGGTGCAGCAGGTCAGACTAGATGATCACACTGGTCCCTTCTGACCTTAAAGGCTCTGAGTCTAAAAGGGAGAGGGAATTAAAGGAATTAAAAAAAAAAAAGAAATGAAGCATTGTAATACCAGGATGACTCCAACTGCTCATTATATAGTCCCACCCCTTTCTTCCTCCACTGGGTGTTTAATGACCTGTTGGGATTTGGGACACTGATTCTCTCATTCCATTGATAAACTGATACAACGTGACTGAAATTAAACCAACTCCCAGTGGAGGAATCATCACATCATTGTATTGGCTAGGAATTGAACCCAGATCAACTGCTCGGAAGGCAGCTATGCTCACCACTATACCACCAATGCAGCTGGGGAAAGTTTCAGATTTTTCACACTTGGTGTCTGGTCACCTTACTTCTCAGCATGAGGCGAATGGCTCTGTGCTCTCTGCCATTCATCGTGGGGAGTTTCCCCACTGATAACAGTTCTTGCTGGGTCGGGGAGGGGAGAGAGAAGAGGCGTTTATTCTGTTTCATTCATCTCCATTTTCTGTTCCTCCCCGTCCCTTCCAGGGTCCTCCCTTCCATTTCAGGCTGTGCAGTGACACCCTCCCCGCACCCAGGACTCTCGAGCCTCTGGAGCAGCACGATCCCATGAGATCCTCAGTGACCAAGGGTCTTTTCCAACTTCCAGGAGACCCAGCTTGAATCTAAAGGAAGCTCTGTTCCTTCCTGGGATCCTCTCTCCCTTCATGGAGATCAAGAGCATGAAGCCTCTGCCTTGCCTCCTGGGTCTGAATTAATGTCCTATTTCCCACTATGTGCTCGAAAGAAACAAATGTTTCTAACCCAGGTGAGCAGCGTTAATTCAGCTGGAATCCTTCACCCACATTCCTTAGGAGATACAGACTCTCTATGACACAGACTGACTGGGGTTCATCTCTGCATGTCCCCAATGGGGAAGGAAAGACACTGAGGGGGAAGGAAGAAGATGGACAGAAGGAGTCAAATGGGGCTAGACCAGAATAGGACATTTTCTGCCTGTTAAAATCTACTAGACTCTAATTGCTTAAAACAAAACAAAAACCCACCAGCTTCTGCTTGAACCATCAGCTTTTTACAGAGCAGCCAAAGTGGTGAAGCACAGACACACATAACCACCTACAGCCCAAGTTTGTCTAAGAAGCACCTATAGTGGCTCATGCAGGGGGAAATACAGCTGTGGGTGTGAGTTCAGGCCTCACCCAGAGTGTTGGTTTTCATTAGCCACGGAGCTTCCCCTACTTGCTTTGCCCAATTCACATGGAAAGTGCCATAGGAGGGTGATGAGAGTAAATTCTAAACTCTGAAATGCGGAGGTTGGCCCAGAGATTGGGATAAGGGGTTTGAAGAGAAAAAGCTCTAAGAGTATAAAACCAGACAGTGTCCAGGGGCAGGTCTGGTACAACGCCTCAACAGGGAGCCATTCGGGGGAGGGGGTTTCACTTCCTCTGTTCAATGTCCTGAGAGGTATTTGAAGATGAAGATAACACCATGGCTAACAGGTGACTGGCATGTCCTGGGTTAAAGAAAGGGACCTGGGTTAATAGTCTGAAGATTTGCGTTACCGTCACTGTCTGACTCCCCTTCAGTGTGGAGCAGGTGTGTACGTTGCTGGGTGGAACGCACAGACTCCTGGAGAGCAGGGGCAGCTGTTTCCATGGCAGAGAGTCTGGCACTTAGGACACTTTCTACACTTGCTATTTTGAAGCAATTCAGTAAAATAACAGAGGAGCTACAATGTCTGGTCCAAAATTTCAGCTGCCCCTGGTGCAAAAATGCTATTTTAGGATCTACATCAGAGGCTCCCGGCACTAGGACACCTGACCAGAGAGCTCAGTAGTGGGTGTAAGAGCTGCTGACTCTGAGGGTCCCAGGCTAAATCCATTTGCAGGGGAAGTGTTTTGATTTAATTGATGGATAATGAGCATCAGCTACCAGGGGAGAAGCCCTGAGAGTCGCTGCCACTCCAGCTGCTGCTAGGGCAGGGGGGAGCCCCAGGGGGCCAGCTGCTGCTCTGGCCACCCCAGAAGTGCTGCCAGAGGCCACCAAGCTGTGGCTGCTCCTGCTGCCCTCGGGACCACTGGTCAAGTGGTCCCCGGGCCAGCCGCATTGGCCGCTGCTTGGGCGGTCCCTGGAGCCAGTTGATTGAGTGGCCCTGGAATCAGCCACTGTGGCCACTGCAGAAGTCACAGAGGTTGCAGGAAGTCACAGAATCCATCACTTCCACCACCTCCGTGACAGACACGGAGACAAACCCTTCCCTGCTGTGACTGCAGTTCCTGGAAGGAAAGAGAAGAACAGAAAGTGATGAGAGAAAGAAAACGAGAGATTCCCTGTCACCTCTCTCCCTGCTGCCTCCCCCCTTGTATTCTGTAACCCCATCTCACTGGGTTCCCTGTGCTGGTGCCATGGGGGTGACACTAGAGTTCTGGGGATTTGGGGGGCTCTTCATTTCTCAACAGTTCATACAAATTTGTCTTTGGGCTGAAATTTCTCCTGTTAGGCCTCTCAGTCAGAGCTCAAGTATCAGAGGGGTAGCCGTGTTAGTCTGGACCTGTAAAAGCAACAAAGAATCCTGTGGCACCTTATAGACTAACAGATGTTTTGCAGCATGAACTTTCGTGGGTGAATACCCACTTCTTCGGATGCAAGTGCTTGCATCCAAAGAAGTGGGTATTCACCCACAAAAGCTCATGCTGCAAAACGTCTGTTAGTCTATAAGGTGCCACAGGATTCAGTCAGAGCTGTACCCCACCCTGTTTGCTGGGGGTGGGGAAAGAGGGGAGATGTAAATTGCAGAGCAGGCAGAGAAGTCGCCCATAAAGGGTCATATTGATCTGGTGACTGGTTCTGACCGGGGTCACACGTCCTCTGACACAGGCTCATGTGCAGAACATGGGAGCTCTGGCTTGTCCTAAATGCTGTAGACTGTGAGTTCCTGGAAAAGGCAGGGGAGAGGGAGCAAGAGGAGAAAGGCAGAGACATTGGAGATGAGGAATTGGGGGGAGAAGAAGGAGAGAACAGAGAGACAATAAATGATTGAAGCAGAACAGGTGTCCCAACTCCATCTTGCTCATCACAGGTGTTCACAGAGACAGGTAGTTGCAGGTTTTCCAGTGTCAAGTCTGAACTTTGATTCTAACAATTTGAGTTCAAATATCAAGGGGATCTCCACATACCTGATCTCTTCCCCCCTCCCCTTTTTTGTATTAATTTTTATTTTGACGTGTTTGGCTTAACCGTGATCGTCTCTTTCCCCACCTGTATTGCAATTTGGGGTTTATGTTTATTTTGCCTCCCTGTTGTTCATGTCATTATAATTATAACAGCAAAGGAATCTGCAGGAGCAAAAACTGACTCAAAACTTCATTTCCCCACCATGCCGGAACATCATACAAACAGCTCATGCAGCTGGAATCATAACACGCAAGGCCAGGGGATGGGAGATGCAGGTTTCCAAGGGTTCTGTCTTTCTCAGATGACACATTCCAGCCCCTTGTGTGCCTCCAGCCTGTATGACCTGCTGGACTTTGACACATTTATTGTCTCATTCTATAGATAATGTGATTGTAACACAATGTGACTGAAATTAAGCCACTTCCAGATGAGGAAACAACAAAAGAGAAAAGCCATTATTGCATTGGCTTGGAATCAAACCCAGAATAACTGCATGGAAGACACCTACGCACACCACTATATCACCAGTGCATCTGGCAGGAGTAGCTTTCCTGCAGGCTCTGTGTGCTGGCAGAGGGGGTGTCACATGACCATGGAGGTAGTGAGCAGGGTGGTTGGGCTGGAAGCTGCCTGACAGCTGGGAGCAGAGTTAGGATCCCAGAGTGACTGAAAGGGGGCAATGGTGAAAACAGATCTCACTGGGAGCTGGCCCCACACCTGCCCCGCCCCTAGGAGAGGGGAACTGAAGCTCAACTTCAATCACAGAAAACTCTTCCCTGAGAAGGAAGGGGACAGCTTGTTTTAAAGACCAGGTTTGTGTTTGTTCCTGCTACATACGGAGGGGCTGGGTAGTGCTGATTCCAGCCCCCAGACTCTGGGAGGATAAGGAACAAATTCAGGCTGCCAGTGACCTGCAGGAGGGAGATGATCTTTTGACAGTGACGGACGCCTCGTCCTAAAGGCCTTTGTCTGCCCCCTTCCAGTGACTGTTTGGCAGAGGAATGCAGCCCCCAACTCCTGGGTCTCTCCTGGGGAAATAATGTTTCTGTGCAAAACACCAAAGCTTTTAACAGAAAGGAAGAAAAGGAAATCGCCACATGATGGGACTAGGACATAAGGAATGAAACACAAGATCCTTCTCCCCTGTGCATTGACTTTTAACAGTGTGGCTTGTGGAGAGATAGGAGTATTACAAGAACTAATAGTGGGAACAATAATACCCTGTTGCAATAAAGATTCTATAACCGGAGCTATGCCTGCCACTGCTTCAGGACGCAGTGGGTATTGTGGAATCCTCGGCAAAAGCTTAGTAGGGTCCACAAGAATCTTAACCAGTTCGGCAGTTCTAATCTGTCCCACTTCATTTGCATGACGAGACCAGAGATGGGGGGGCACTTGTGACAACAAATGTACAAGGTCAGGGCTGAGTGGAGACTTCGACGCAGCTGGCTCGGATATATGGAGTGTGGCCAACACCAGGTTAGTATTCTCACCAGGAACCTGTAAGAATACGCCATCTGGTGTACAGTAAATGGTACAACCTAATTTACACAACAGATCTCTTCCCAGCAAATTCACAGGAGAAGTAGAACTGAGTAGAAAGGAATGTTTATCTTCTAGAGGGCCAAGACAAATTTCAAGGGGTACTGAGACAGGATGCGAAACAGGACAGTTTGAAATGCCCACAGCATTAACAGACAAAGTGGACAAAGGAACAGAGGAAACTCTGAGGATTTCAGAGCAGATCTACTAGCCCCAGTGTCCACAAGACAAGTAACAGATTTACCAGCAATAGTACAATCAACAAATGGACCTTCTTGATTAATAGGAATTAAAGGATTCATGATGCAGTTACGTTTCCTCAGGCTGTCCTAGTAAGGGGTTCCTTGTGGGGAGAATACAGGAGCTTCAGGATTTGGGAACTGAGTAGGATTTTGAGCTAACCGATTTGGACACTCATTCCTCCAGTGACCCTCCTGACCACAAAAGTGGCATGCAGTGCTCCCAGTCGGGGCAGGATTCTGGGCAGGATATGAGGAACCCCTTCCCATATCTCTCCCACGACCTCGTCCCCGTCCTCCTCTCATTCCCCACGACCCTAAGCTGATAAGTTTGTAACTGTAAAGCCATAAGTTTTGTTTCACTAGTTTCTTTCTTCTGGTCTATGCAAGCCGTACAGTGATTTGCAACTGTCGCCAATTCTGAAAGGGGTTTAGTCTGCCAGCCAATACAAATAGTCCTCAATGGTTGCTGAACCTTCGGCAAGAGTCCCTGAACAAAAGCAGCTCCTACCGCTTCCCTGGCATTATCAGCTGGATCAGTAATTCCTGAATGCTGTTCAAAGACCTTTGTTAGTCTATCAAGATAATCAGCAGGATTCTCCTTATTTTGTTTACAATTTGCAATCTTGGTCCAATCTGTTTTCTTAGGACAAACTTCTGAAATAGAGGTCAAGAGACGATTCCTAGCCTCTGTCAAAGCATCCGCAATACCAGGGTCGGCATCAGGCCAAGCAGCCTGTCTATTAAGGCGTTGTTGAACTTCAGCGGGCAGGACAGCTCGTAAAAGCTGATTAATATCTGCCCAAGATGGATTATAGCACTGAATCACTGTCTGGAGCTCCTCTCTAAACTTTACCGGCTCCTCCCTGATTTTAGGAAATTCTTTCACCAAGTTTCTAAGATCCCCAGGCGTCCAAGGGGCATGGACCTTAACCAACCCCCCTACAGCCCCAGCTCCAGGCAAGTCTCTTAAAGGAGCCTGGAGTGCCTGTGTCGTGCTTCTAAGAAAGTAGCCGGCATTGTTACCAGCAGAAGCAGGGTTAATCGGACTACTGGTGTCAGTGAGCAAGGAAGAAGATAATTCTTCCGAAGAAGGAGAATGAACAACTTGTGCCGTTGATACTTGTGGCTGGGAAACAATCACTGCCTGCACAGCCCGAGAAGGGGGGGCGTGGGGGGGGCGGGCAGCGGCTGTGGAATGCTACTAAAAAAATCCACTATGTCTTCCGCAGTCTCTTCTTCACTGTCAGGCTTAACTAACTGAGGATAAAGAGAAGCAGAGGGCTGCACTGAAGCAGGAATACCTTTGGATGTCTTACATTTAAGTTTTAAATCCTGTACTTCAAGTTTTAATTTATCTTGGGAGTCCTTCAGACTCCGCACTTGAGACTCATGGAGCCTCTTTGTTGCTTCCTCCCACCAAGACAGAAACTGCTCGCACTGCGCAGCAGAGGCGTGTGATTTAAGGGTTTCTCGGAGGTATGTAAGTTTACCTAAGTCAAAGGTACCTTCTAATGGGCATTGTTTAAATGAATTTTCACGCGTGTATAGAGTCCAATCATTTAAATACCTGCAGGTTTGAGGACCATAATGTACGTACATGTAATATGCAGGGGTACCCTTAGGGGGTAAGGTGGAAAGTTTAGACTGTCCCTCCCCCATGTTCCAATCACACAAACTCAGAGGGGTTCCCTGTCCACGCTCGCGGACCAGAATCTAAGGAGTTCTCCCTACAGGGTACTCACATACAGGAGAGACTCACAAGAAAGACTACGACCCTCGTACACGTCCTTTCAGCAAAGAGCGTCGGCTAAAGACTCCATTTCCGGGAGATAAAGCCGCATACTCTAATTGCTTACAGGGAAACGATCAGATTGTCAGTAGCCCACACAGAAGGGAAAGGGAGGGAAGATGGGTTCACACACTCCTAGACCCAGGCAGCTTCCTCGCCGGACTATGCCAAGCTGAGTCAGCCCACCGTGGGTCGGATCTCCTACAGATCCACTAGTTACTGGGCTTGCATTAGACTACTCCTGATCATTAGCAATCGCTTCACAGGGCAATCTGGGCGTCTTCCAGCAACAAACACTCACACAGGTAAACACACACACACACACCAAGGCCTCTTATCCCTTTTTTTTTAACCCTTTTTTAACCTTTTTATCTTTTTTTAAATTTTTTTTAACCAAGATGCATCGTTACCTGGTCCGGACCAATACTATGAGGCGGTATGACAACCCCTCTTGAGGCAGTAAAACAAAACCCCTCAGCACCGGTGCATTCTAATGCATTACCTTATGCATTACCTCATGCATTACCTGTTGGCCAACTCAGCAGTTCCCAGTACTGCTATAAACTAACCTTATTGGGGCCTCTCCCCAATACCACTCTGCATTTGATCCTGCTGCACAGTCAATAAGTTCAGATGGCGTGAGCCCAGCAGAAACAGACGTCCCCCACAGACAGTCCTCCTCCGATACCCCAATAGAGATTTCAAAAGGTCTCTTACCTCTATTGTGGCGCCATGGGGTTCGAAGGGGAACGATCCGTAGTAGCCGTCTGTGTGTCCGTGGGCGTTGCCATCCCGGACGAGCCCCCAAATTGTCGAAGAAAAACTCAGTTCTCACTTTTATGTTTAGGTGCAGAAGAAACAAATACTTTATTATAATACTCTAGTGATCACAAGAGGGAGAGAGAGTCAGGAGCTAGGTTTGCCCCTTGCCCTGGACGGATCTCTCACCCTTAGTAACAATCATAACAATCTTTATACCTTTCTAGCAGACCATGGTTAGCATACTTGCAGACAGTCAAAGTAAACATTTGCATTTGTTTCTACATAAGCCTATTCGTTATCTTATTTGTCTGCAATACTTAGAACAGAAAACAAGACTGCAATTCACAAGGTCGTAACGACTTTTCACACAATTCACTCTGCACCAGATACAGGGTAACATCTTAACCTCTGCTAATTAGCTAACATACATTAAGATCCCTTCAAACCTCTATTAATTAATTCTTGGCCTCCACAGGCTGTTCTTATGTTCTAACTGCTGGTTATGGAAGAGACGACCTTCCAAGCTACACAGAACTGAAGAAGAGTGATGGGTTAGCTCCACAGCTTGTCTCTTTCACCATCAGAGGTTGGTCCTCTGCAAGCTCTTACCCTCATTCGCCTTGTCTCTCTTGGACTCTGAAAAGTGTTTTCTCTCCATTCCCTTGAGAGACGTTAAGTTTCCCTTTGGGCAACTATCAGGCTGAAGCAATTGTATTGACTGTGACACTAGAATTGAAGATTTAATATTATAAATAAATGAGTCTAAACCTGAGGTTCTGGTTTTCACATTGGTTTTTCTAACTCAGTTCCCAGTTCTCTTCTAGAAAGGCCTCCAGGCTGCCTGCCCAGCCCAGCAAAAGTGGCCAGGAGAAAGCCCACACTGCTGCTCTTTCAGGTAGTTGAAGGCTGCTATCAAACCCCCCTCACTCAGTCAGTCCCCAGTCTGTGGCAGTGCAAAGGATTCTTCCGTCCTAAGTGCAGGACTCTGCACTTCTTGTTGAACCTCCTCAGATTTCTTTTGGCCCAATCCTCCAATTTGTCTAGGGCACTCTGGACCCAAAACCTGTCCTCCAGCGCTTGGGTTCTTTACATGCTTTCACAGAGCAAAGAGCACATGTTCCATGATTTCATAGGGCAGAGTTTTGTGCTATCGGGAGCTTTCCCTGTGCGAATTTGACAGGTGGATCAACATAGAGATACATTGTGACCCTTCTCAGGGTGCTGAGGGCTGTGAGTCTCCTTGTTGCCACCTGCCACAAGGAAGAGGGAGTTTTACATTTGGCAGCTGGATGTTAGTGACCAAACTCACCAGCCAGCTGGAACTCAAGGACCCTCCTCTGAGCTACAGCAGCCACCTTAACCCTTGAGTTCCCATCAATGTGTCCCCCTCTGGGGTCCAGCCCGGATCACCAGATACTCGGTGAAATCCCAGATCCTCTCTTCCCCAAGTATCCCAAGTTACTAGTTTTACTGTGGACCATTGCTACTGTATCTCACACAGCACCTGAGTACAGTTATGGAACAAGCAAAAAATTTATTTAACAACGGATAGAGATTTAAATAGATAAACATGAGTGATGGAAACCAACTGTTACCACTAAACAAAGGCAGAAAATGATAGAATAGAAAGGCCAGCACAAAAAACAGAGAGAGGAACAATAAGATATTAAAAGGACAATGGTTGGAACTCTCCATTTCTCTCAGTCTTTGGATTGATGGGTACTAGAGCTGTAGCAACAGTTGAGGAACCAGGGTAAATTAAATCTAATGTCTGAGCTGCTAGTGAAGCTTTTCCCACACTCACGGCATTCAAAGGGCCTTTCCCCTGTGTGGATTCTCTGATGAACAGAAAGGGCTGATCCTTGAGTGAAGCTTTTCCCACACTCACGGCATTCAAAGGGCCTCTCTCCTCTGTGGATTGTTTGATGCCTAATAGGGTGCGAACTGCGATTGAAGGTTTTTCCGCACTCACTGCATTCATAGGGCCTGTCCCCTGTGTGGATTCTCTGATGTACAGAAAGGGCTGAGCTGTGAGAGAAGGTTTTTCCACACTCCCTGCATGTATTTTTTCTCTTTCGCCTGAGGATATCCTGCTGTGTTGTGGTTTCCATGAGGACCTTCTGAGTTCCCCAACAGGAAATAAATTTATCCACTTTCTTCCCTGGCTGGTTTCCTTGATCTGTTTTTGGTCTGTGCTGAATCTCCCAGGATTTTCCCAGCTCATGACTCCTGGACACATTCTTTTTCGATCTTTGAGATAATGCTCTGTTTTTACCCACTGGCTCAACATTTCCAGGCTGAGAATTCTGCTCCTCTTTCTCACATGCTATTGCATCACCTGCTGTGACAGAGACAGAAACCTCAAACAGGGATGGAAAGGAGAAGACCAAACAAAAACAAGTGCTGAAGACAGGTCAAATAAAAATCAGGAGCTGAACTCCCCCAAACTCTTCCCCCAAATAGGAGAGAGGAGGGGGATGAATTCAGCCTACAGATCCCATCCAAATATGCAGGGGGAAGGGAGGAAGCTACTGCCTGGTGTCTGCTAGGATCTATAGGATGCCATGAACTATATTTACCCTGAGGATATGACCCCTGCTAGGGACAATAATGAACTGAGAGATCTCCCCAAGAGCTTTTTTGGGAATTCCAGATGTTTCCTTCAGGCACTTACAGATTCTGAGGTGGTTTAATGTTTCCTCACCTGTGCAGGGAGATATCAGGATCTCTCTTTCCTCTGAACCCTGGAGGTCTGGGACCCATGGCTCTTCCCCTTGTTCCAGCTGGGAGATCACATCACGTTGGAAAACTGGAAACCCTGCTCAGATGAAAGAAAACAAAGGAGTTCAGTTGATTTCATAAGACTTGGTCATAAAAAACCAAACATTCTATTAATTTAACTTCAGTGCCTAGTGTGACCTGGTGGGCCAGGGGCAGTTCTCACTGAAAATGCCAAAGTTCTTACTTCTTACACCTAACAATGAGATAAAAAAAAGAGCACAGACAAACCTTGTCAGTAATGGCTAATGTCCCAACTGGGAAGCATGTGAGCTTGTTGCAGGGCTGCTGCTCAGGGACGGGAACCTCCTGCCACCCCAGCCTCCAAAATCTCTCAGGCTGCACTTTCTGCACGACTAGGTGCTGGCTGAGGGGGGCGTGGGAATTGGTGGCCTCTGCTGCAGGTGATGGGACTCTCTGGTATTTAAAGCCATGGCCTAGAGGAGGGAAGTGCCTAACTCCAGAGTCTGCAGCTGCCTAGGGCCAGCGCTGAGGATTTAGAGTCCCTAGTGCTGCCGTTGCAAGGTTCAAGCATGCTCAGCCCTGGCATTGCCACCCCTCCTGCGGCTAGTAGCTGCAGCTGGCTAAGGCTGGCCTCTGGGAACTGGCCCCATGGCCGTAGCCAGAGAAGCTGCAGGTGGCTCTGTGACTACTGGGGCCATTAAGCTAGAGCAGCTAAAGACACTGGAGTTCACCTCAAGGAACAGAGGTCACCAGTAGGACAGGAATGTCAGGGGGAGCAGGGAAGGAGGGAGCAGGTCAGGCTGGCAGAGGGAGCTTCCAGCTGGGTGGGAGCATGTCCAAAGTGGAAAGGAAACAAGTCTGGGGAGAGGTGGTGGTGACCAGGTAGCAGACTAGCATGTAGATGGGAGCAGAGGGAGAGAGGCTGGTGGCTTCAGATTCCCAAGGGCTAAGTCCTGACTTTGGGGGGATGGTGTTTGCAGGTGGCTGGCTCACATGGCAGGATGGGGGCTGCGGGGAGGGATCTGTCAGAACTGATCAGGTGTCTGCTGGCTTTAGAACTGAGCTGAGACTAGGACCACATGCCGTAACTGGTGACATGGGGGGTACTGGAGACATGGCTAGAGAAGGTCTGAATGAGAAAGGAGATAAATCTGCGGGGAGTTTCCTTGATCACTATGAAAGTTCTGCTCACTGTTGACACTGGTAAACCCACATGGGTGTACAGCTCAATAAGAAAACCCGGGGGTTGAGGGAGCTGTGTATGGCAATGCATACAGTCATCGAGAGGTGTGTGATCAAAATGAAAAATGTCTCTGAGGTTCAGTACCGGGTATGCTATGGAACCAATGGCTCTGCCCCACCAGGCCCACACTCGGAGCCCACAGTGACTACATAGGGGCCCACAGATATGTTTGGTGCTGGGACCCACAGAAGGTTAATCCGGCCCTGAGTGCCTGAGCACTGTTTCAGCCCCACATTTTTGGGTGGACCTCCCACAGTGGGAGCTGTAGAGCACTCCTCCGCAACACACACACACACACACACCTGCTGTTGGGAGGGGAACAGGAGAAAGAACAAAAGAAGCAAGAGACGAAGAGAAAGGAGGGAGGGAGGAAAAGGTGAAACAAAAAGGACAAACCCTAATGTCCCCGGTGATTCTAAGGGACAAAATCTCACGAGCACAATAAAATTCTGCCTCCTTAAGCTCATGTTTTCCATGCCTAGAATCCAACTGTCACCAGATGGATCAGACTGAACAGGTTTCAAACCTCCAAGAGGCTCTTACCTTCTAAACAGGGATGGCTGTTTTCTAGTAAAATCACCAAAAGGGAAGGAGAAAACTCGAAAGAGGTTCCTCCTGGCGCTCACGTCCATGAACCCGAATACTCTCTCAGTCCTCAGAGAGAGACCTGGAGAAGGAGACTTGCTGCAGCAAAGCCACAGGGGTCTCTGAGGTTTCCCTGGCCCCTCGCCCCTGTCCTGCCTGGCTGATGTCAGCATCTCTCTGTGAGGTCACCACCTCCCCACCGCCTTTGACCAATAGGCTGAGGTCCTGCAAAAGGCCTTTGTGATGTCACTGCCACACCCCTCCCTTGCTGGGCTAATGTCCTGCCCCTGGCCAGGCACTTTGCAGGTTTGAGCTACTCCCTGTGGATCACCCCACTCAAGGAGCGTTCGTTCTAGGCAGCAAGCCGGCTAGACAGGGAAACATCAGACGCTGCTCCCAATGTTACACTCAGTTTTTCAGAAATTACTCAACTTTATAGCCAGAAGAGACCATTAGAGCATCTAATTTGACCCCTGCATGTCACAGGCCTCCTGTAGGACACAATAGCTACTTTTGGGGCAAACACATTCCAGAAAGGCATCTAGTCTTCCTTAAATGACATCAAGAGATGGAGAATCCACCACTTTCCTTGGTAGCTTGTTCCTATGGTGAATCATCCTCGCTGTTGAATATTTTTGCTTTAGTTGAAATATGAATTTGTCTCTTTTCACCTTCCAGCCATGGGGTCTTGTTATGCCTTTCTCTGCTAGATTAAAGAGCCCCTTAATAGCCAATATGTTCTCTCCATTAAGGCACTTCAACACTTCAATGAAGTCACCTTTCAATCTTCTTTTGATAAGCTAAACAGGTTGAGCTCTTTCAGCTCAGGAGAAGGCATTTTTCTCCAGCCCTCAGGACATTTGGTGGCTTTTTGCTGCCCCAGCTCCAGTTTCACAACATATTTTTCAACTGAGGACACCAAAACTGGAGGCTATTCCAGTATCAGTCTCACTGATGCCGTGTCACCTCCTGTGACGTTATTGACATAATCTGTAACTCTATAGATCACCGTTGTGACTGCTGTTCTATATTTGCAGCCAATATTGTAGAAAGGTTGTCGTGTAAGGGGTCTATGGAGAGGTTCTGATTGGCTGATTATAATGATGCCATCTCTAGATGTGTATCATTTTTGTAGTTGACCTTATAAGTATTGGCTCTGTTCTGTCCATATTTCAAACTTGTGCTCTGCTTCCGGGGAACACCCCAGACAAGTTGGTGTCAGTTCTGCCTAGCCTGCTTGATGGCCCATTAAGGACCATCAGCTACACAATCGACCCACTGAGAGAAGGCAGATACGCCTTGTGACTCAGCAAAGTATGCAGGGACCTGCCTATGGAGAGAACGCTAAGGTTTTTCTATGCCACGTGCTGGACAGAGTGTCCCTGGGACAAAGAAAGCAAAGACCACATGGCAAGAGACTATAAAAGGCTGATGCCTCATCTCCATCTTGTCTTCAATCCTGCTTCATACCTCTGGAGGGACTTTGCTACAAACTGAAGCTCTAGACAAAGGACTGAATGGCACATCCCAGCGGGGGATGTACTCCAAAGACTTGATTTGAACCTGCAGTTTATTCCATCATTGCTACAAGCCTGAACCAAGAACTTTCCCATTACTGTATGTGAAGGGTTAAAATCCATGTGCATTTTATATAACAACCTGGTCTATGGATTGTGCCAGCTCTTTTCCAGACCCGAAGTCCAGACTATGGTCTAGCCCACTATGACTCTTTTGATGGTTTAAATTACACTCACAGGCACTGATGATAGAGTTACTGAAAGTTTGGGAGTTAGGAGCTGGTAGGTCAGTGGCCCAGTCCCCTCACAGATGACCCCGACCCTCTGGGACAGGGGCAGGTCTGAGCTCTCACACCAAATGTTCATTGTGGCTGCCAGAATCTATGGGCTGCTCATTTAGTTTACACTGAGGGTTGAGTCCTGCGTCGTGCACCATGTGTGAGAATGAAAATCCTAAACCGCCCTTTGAAATAACAAAAGCAGCAGGACATGTTATTGTCCCTGCCCCAAAGCAGACAGACCGATGGAGAAATGCCATTGAGACCAGGGTAATACTCCACTGCCGTTCTACCTTTTTTACTTGCTAAGCTCCCTCCCAGCCTGGTGGGGTCTCAGAGCCCGGTATTGAGCCTGAGCCGAGATGTCTACACTGCAAATTTACCACCCCACAGCCCAAGCCCCGGGAGCCTGAGCTGGTATGGGGCAGCCCTGGGTGTTTCATTGCAGTGTGGACATAAGCCTATTGTGTTTCTTTTCTTAGGTTCTGCTGCCATCGTGTGGCCATTTCTTTCCCCTCCTTTCTGTCCAAAGTGCAGAGCCCAGTTCCTCCAGGGGGAGAAGGACGTCTTTCTTCTTTCCTTCCTCAACAGCCCCCTTCCCTGGAGAGCCTTTTGCTGGGGTCTGTGGGGGGAACAGCCGTTTCTGAGGATTAATTTCATATTAATGGTGTTGATCTATAGATTTTACAGCCAGACTAGATCACTAGGTACCTCTGCTCTGACCTGATTCAGAACAGAGTCCAGAGAATTTTACCCAGTGACTCCTACATCCACCCCAAGATCTTCTGGCTGAAGGAGGAGGGTTCATTCAGAAAGTCATCGTGTTTGGGTGTAAAGGTGTGAAATGATGGGGAAATTGGCCCCTCTTTCAAGTTTAAATGTTGTCACTTCTACACCTAGACCGGGGTGGCCAACCTGAGTCTGAGAAGGAGCCAGAATTTCCCAGTGTAAATGCCAAACGTGCACCTTTGTATGCAACTACTGAGTCAATTGTGAACCTTCCCATCATTGTCCTTTGCTCTTAATCCCGAGGCTATTGCCCCATCATGGGGCCATTTCCCGCCTCTCTTTCATACAGAAGCACAATTTTCTTTGCACAGACACAGGAACAGCAAGATCTTTCTCTGTCCCTTGTGCAAAGACGGGGGCCAAATTCCATGGAAACAATGGACAAGCAGGGGGCTCTGGGCACATCCAGCCCTGTCCGTGAGATGTTCCCTCCCCTCTTTCTTTATGCTCCTGTTGTTATTTCATGGATTGTCTGGGATGGGGAAAAGCTGAGTTCACTGCAGGTGGAGGGGAAAAGAACCCTGAATATCTCAGGACCCAACCTTGCTCACAGGATCACTGAGGTGCTGGGAATCTGCCTGGGAAAGGGACTGTGTGAATTGTCAAGGTGGGGAACGAATAACAATCTACAACTAGATCCACCTCATTAACCACCGACACAGGCTAATCCTGCTGGCAATAGAAGGGAAACTGGGAGTGATTCTTTGCTGTTCAGCCATGGAAACAGTGACCCAATTGCTCCGCAGTGAATGTGCTGGGGAAAGCTGGAGTTTACAGGCAGGTGGAAATAGCAGATCCTAGAAACACCTGGAGCTCCCCACACCACTTCTGCCACCAGGGTGAGGTGTTGAGCTGCTCACAGCATCCCCCACTATGACCTTGCAGCAGGGGATTGCCGCCCCCCCAACCCAATGCAGGGGAGATGGCTGAGTGTATCTCTGCACCCTGAGACCAGGGCACCCACACTCTGTGCCCCACACATAGAATCTGGCCCTGCTGATAAGTGACCCCTATGAACAAGTCACCTCCAGAAGAGCAGGATTGGTCCTCAGAGAGGGGAATGGGCTTCTCGTGAAGCTTATAGGTCACTGGATGCTCTGGAAACAAGAGGGCTCTGAGTGTAACCCATAGCAAACACAACCTGCTAGGGGATGTAGCTCAGTGGTTGAGCACATGCTTTACATATATGAGGCCCTGGGTTCAATCCCCAGCATCTCCATGATCATTTTTTCACCCTGCTACTTTGCTCATGCCCAGAGGGGATGTGGCCCACCAGTCTCCCTGCACCAGTTTCAGTCCTGCTCAGTGAGGGGCAAGTGACAATTGCATGGAAGGTCTGGGGGTGGGTTCTGCTCCTAAGTCACCTCGGTACATTTAAGATTCCCACCCGCTGTCTGCTTGGGACAATGGTAGATGAGAAGGGCGAATCCTCCAGCACTGGAGGGAAAGGTCCCATCTGCACAGACTGAGAGGCAAGGAAACAGAGGGGCAGGGTTGAGAGAGGTCAGTGATTTACTCCCAGCAGGGGACACTGTCTTTTTGAGTATCAGAGGGGTGGCCGTGTTAGTCTGGATCTGTAAAAGGCAACAGAGTCCTGTGGCACCTTCTAGACTAACAGACGTATTGGAGCATGAGCTTTCGTTGGTGAATCCCCACTCCGTCAGATGAATGGAGTGGGAATTCTGTGCCTGGCTTGCCAACTACAAAAGCAGTTTCTCCTCCCTTGGTGCTCACACCTCAACTGCTAGAGGAGGGTCTCATCCTCCCTGATTGAACTAACCTCCTTATCTCGAGACTGCTTCTTGCCTGCATATTTATACCTGCCTCTGCAAATTTCCACTACATTCACCTGACGAAGTGGGATTCACCCACGGAAGCTTATGCTCCAATACGTCTGTTAGTCTATAAGGTGCCACTGGACTCTGTCTTTTTGAGGCGAGTGCTGCTGGCTTGAGATGGTGCTGACGATGGATAGAAAAAAGGCTGGAGTCAATGGCAGATGGGACCACAGAAGGGGAAGGGGAATGGCAGCCCCACAGAAGGTCCTGGGTGCTCAGATGCCCCCAGTTATTGCACCCTGGCCTGTCCTAGAGAGAGAAAAGACATAGAGGGACCCAGCCCCCCTACAGTGATCCCATGGACAAGAACCTGGTTAGGAGTGGGGTGAAGGTTCCCTCTGGGCAAAGGGGAGCTGAAATCCCTCCGTGTCCTGGAATTTAAGCAATGAAAGCTTCAAACCCTGCACGGGTGTGGGCTGAGGTGCATCAGCAGAAGGTTGGGCTGGACAGGGGTGGCAGGTTTGCATAATTTTTGGTGGTGCCCAGAATGGGACCAAGTCCTGCCCCACCTGCCACACACACCTGCCTAAGGCTCTGGGAAGGAGTTTGGGTGTGGGAGGGAGAGGGGTTGGGCAATGGGAGAGTTTGGGTGCAGGGTCTGGGCTCAGTCAGAGGGTTGTGGCGAAGGAGGCAGTGTGGGGGGCAGGCTCTTGGAGGGAGTTTGGGTGCAGGTGTGGGGTCTGGGCTGGGGCAGGGGTTGCAGGAGAGGGTGAGGGGTGCAGCATTTACCTCGGGCATCTCCCGAAAGCAACCCGCAGCCCCTAAGCTGGAGGGCCGGGGGCGTCTCTGCGCACCGCTGCCCGCAGACTCCACCCCTGCAGCTCCCATTGCCACAGTTGGCAGTTGGGGCGGGGGCAGCATGTGGAGACCCCCCCCCACCACCACAGTTGTTCTCACAGTTGGCTGATTGGGGGCAGCAGGGGATCTCCCAAATCTGGGGGAATCTCTCTGTGCCCCACTGTTAGTTCTCCATCCTTTCTCCCCCTAACCACACACACCACTCCCCTCCCCATTATCAGTGTTTTAAAGGAAACCCTCCCTCCCTTTATGGGATACAGACTCTGTGACAGAGACTGACTGGGGATCCTCTCTGCATAGCCCCAGTGGGGAAGGAAAGAGACTGGGGGAGAAGATGGTCAGAAGGAGTCAAATGGGGCAAAGCCAGAATAGAGATTTTCTTCCTGTTAAAATGTACTGGAGTCTCATCGCTGAAAAGCCGCATCTTGACTTAAGTTTGAACCAGCAGCCTTTCAATTACCAGGCAAAGGTATGAACCACAGAGACTGATAACTGCCTGCTTCCCAAATGTGTTTAAAAAACATCTTTAGGGGTGCAACTGGTTAGTGCAGAGGGGCCATCTGTTGGGGTTATGAGTTCAAGCTTTCTCTCAAGACCTTGTTTCTCTTACCTGTGTAGTTTGTTTTGCCAGTTCATATAGAAAGTGCTATACTAGAAAAAGGAGAGTAAGTTCTAAAATGTAGAGGTGGGTGCATACTTTAGAAACATCCCCCCTGTGCTGCCATTAGTTCCAGTAGATTGTTCACTGGAAGGGCAAATTCATTTCTTTGCTGCTGAGAAAGATGCCAGGACAGGTCTGTGGGCACCAGATCTCTCTGCTTCTTCCAGCTCCTTCCCTGCTCCAGTCACTGCTGTAGGAGGATCCTATATGCACTGAGCCTAAACATTTTCCTGGGCCTTCTTAGCATAGTTGGCAGCATGTCAGTCTCATACTCAGTAGGTCCTGAGCTCACACCTCAGAAAAGACAATGGTTTTCTGCTCCCTGCTTCAGATTTTCTAAAGGAAATCAGAGAAAAGAAGCTATAGGAGAGTGGTTCCTAGACACTCTAACACACACAGATTTTTCTAAGGCATTAACTTTTCCTACTCTGTGGCGTTTGTATTCTCCATAGAGCAAAATAAAACAAAAACATGCAAGTCTAAGACTAATACAGTATGAAACTCAATACAGATAAAATCTCACCCTCAGAGATCTTCCAATAAGCTTCTTTTGCAGACTAGACTTATTTCTTGTCTGGGCCCAATCTTTTCACCTGGTATAGTCCTTGTTCCAGCTCAGGTGGGAGCTAGGGGATTTCTCATGAATGCAGCCACCTTTCTTTCTGTTCCACGCCCTTAAACAGCCTTGGTACAAGGCAGGAATCTTTTGTCTCTCTCCTGGGGAAAACCCCCAGGTTTAAGATGGATTCCTGTACCAGGTGACATGGTCACATGCCCTGTGAGACCCCAAGCCTTCATTGTTCCTGGCCTGACTCACAGATGGTGCAGGACAGAGCCATCTCCAGTCAATTGTCCTGGTTAATGGGAGCCATCAGGAGTCCAAACCACTATTAATGGCCCACACTTTGCATCATTACAACAGGACCTCAGAGTTATAGTTCATATTTCTAGCTTCAGATACAGGAATGATCGGTTCATACAAATAGGCTGAACACACACAGTAGATAATAAGCTTTGTAATGATACTGCACAAGAGACCTTTTGCATGAAGCATGTTCCAGTTACATTATATTCACACTCATTAGCATATTTTCATAAAATCATCAACATCACAGCAGGGAAGGGTTTTACTGCGGCACCTGGGAGCAGTTGAGTTTCATGTTCAGGCTCTGCTATGAGTTCCTCCAGGTTTCCCATAAGCACACAGGGCCCTTAGCGGGTACTCTCGATACAGGAATGGCCCAGATACAATGAAGTGATGGGAATTGCATTTTCCTTTTTCCTTTTTGAATTTCCAATGACATTTCTATTTGTGATTTCGTTTTGCTTCGTATAACTGTGTTTTCTCAGGGACTTGATATTTACCAGGCTAACTAACAGCTAATAACGGGAGACTTCCAAGCAGGGTGTGGGCGAGCGGAAAAGAACTGTAAGAGACGCTGGTTTTTGACCTTGTGTTAGATAAGAATAGAATGCAGACTGTAGCAGAAATTGCTGAGAGAAGTAAGCTATCAGAAAGGAATATGTACAAACAAAATGCAGTTGTTGCTCCTTACTGTATGTCACAAAAGGTATAAATGCTTGCCTTAATTGTTTATCTAACCGAGACCTACCTCGGGAGGGGAAACTCTGCCTGTCTGTACTCTCCCGAATAACTGCAGTTGCTCGAAATAAACGGCATAATATAATAACATTTAACATCTCTGTGGTGGGAAGAACATCTCAACAGCCCAACACTGTGGCATTTGATTTCAAAAAGGAGAACTATACAAAAATGAGGGGGTTAGTTAAACAGAATTTAAAAGGTACAGTGACTAAAGTGAAATTCCTGAAAGCTGCATGGACACTTTAATGACACCATAATAGAGGCCCAACTTAAATGTATACCCCAATTTAAGAAACACAGTAAAAGAACTAAAAAAGAGCCACCGGGGCTTAACAACCATGTAACAGAAGCAGTGAGAGACAAAAAGGACTTCCTTTAAAAAGTGGAAGTCAAATCCTAGAAAGGAGCATAAACATTGCAAAATTGTAGGTGACAAATCTGAGGAACTGTCACAGACTGAAGTGTCACTAGAGGAGGTTTTGGAATTAATTGATAAACTCAACATTAACAAGTCACCGGGACCAGATGGCATTCACCCAAGAGTTCTGAAAGAACTCAAATGTGAAGTTGCGGAACTATTAACTAAGGTTTGTAACCTGTCCTTTGAATCGACTTCGGTACCCAATGACTGGAAGTTAGCTAATATAACGTCAATATTTTAAAAGGGCTCTAGAGGTGATCCCGGCAATTACAGACCAGTAAGTCTAACATCGGTACCGGGCAAATTAGTTGAAACAATAGTAAAGAATAAAATTTTCAGACACATAGAAGAACATAAATTGTTGGGCAAAAGTCAACACTGTTTCCGTAAAGGGAAATCGTATCTTACTAATCTATTAGAGTTCTTTAAGGGGGTCAACAAATGTGTGGACAAGGGGGATCCAGTGGACATAGTGTACTGTGACAAAGTTCCTCCTCTCCTTTAGTAGGTCCTGCGCTTATTGGCGGATTTCCTCCCCTCAGTGGTTTTTCCCCACGGATGAAACCGACAGTCTGGATCAACTCCTCCTATGTCTGATTAGGAGTAGCGAGGCTAGGGGGGAACCCGGGCCCGCCCTATACTCCGGGTTCCAGCCCAGGGCCCTGTGAATTGCAGCAGTCTCTATAGTGCTACTTGTAACCGCTGCTTTGACCGCTACAGCTCCCTGGGCTACTTCCCCATAGCCTCCTTCAAACACCTTCTTTATCCTCACCACAGGATCCTCCTGGTGTCTGATACTGCTTGATTGTATGATGTTTCCTCAATCCTCCAGTAGTAACCCCGCTCAGTTCTTAGCTCCTTGTGTCTCTTGCTCCCAGCTCCTCATACGCACTTCCTTCCTCTGGCTCCTCCTCCTCAGACTGGAGAGAGTTCCCCTTTTTATACCAGGTGCCTTGATTAGCCTGCCCTGATTGGCTGCAGGTGCTCCAATCAATGTAGCTCTCTCCGGTGCCTTCTAGAAAGTTCTTAATTGGCCCCAGGTGCCTTGATTAACCTGGAGCAACTGCCATTTTGGTTCCCATGGTACTAGGGATTTGCTTAGCCTGGGGCTAACATACCTGTTCCTCAGTACTTTCCTGTAGCCATCCGGCCTTGCTCCATCACATAACTTAGATTTCCAGAAAGCCTTTGACAAGATCCCTCACCAAAGGCTCTTACATAAATTAAGTTGTCATGGGATAAAAGGGAAGGTCCTTTCAAGGATTGAGAACTGGTTAAAAGACAGGGAACAAAGGGTAGGAATTAATGGTAAATTCTCAGAATGGAGAGGGGTAACTAGTGGTGTTCCCCATGGGTCAGTCCTAGGACCAATCCTATTCACCTTATTCATAAACGATCTGGAGAAAGGGGTAAAAGTGAGGTGGCAACGTTTGCAGATGATACTAAACTGCTCAAGACAGTTAAGACCAAAGCAGACTGTGAAGAACTTAAAAAAGATCTCACAAAACGAAGTGATTGGGCAACAAAATGGCAAATGAAATTTAATGTGGATAAATGTAAAGTAATGCACATTGGAAAAAATAACCCCAACTATACATACAATATGATGGGGACTAATTTAGTTACAACAAATCAGGAAAAAGATCTTGGAGTCATCGTGGATAGTTCTCTGAAGATGCCCACGCAGTGTGCAGAGGCGGTCAAAAAAGCAAACAGGATGTTAGGAATCATTAAAAAGGGGATAGAGAATAAGACTGACTATATGATTACCCTTATATAACTCCATGGTATGCCCACATCTTGAATACTATGTACAGATGTGGTCTCCTCATCTCAAAAAAGATATACTGGCATTAGAAAAGGTTCAGAGAAGGGCAATTAAAATGATTAGCGGTTTGGAATGGGTCCCATATGAGGAGAAATAAATGACGCTAGGGCTTTTCAGCTTGGAAAAGAGGAGACTAAGAGGGAATATGATAGCGGTATGTAAAATCATGGGTGATGTGGAGAAAGTAGATAAGGAAATGTTATTTACTTATTCCCATAATACAAGAACTAGGGGCCACCAAATGAAATTAATAGGCAGCAGGTTTAAAACAAATAAAAGGAAGTTCTTCTTCACACAGCGCACAGTCAACTTGTGGAACTCCTTGCCTGAGGAGGTTGTGAAGGCTAGGACTATAACAGGGTTTAAAAGAAAAATGGATAAATTCATGGAGGTTAAGTCCATTAATGGCTATTAGCCAGGATGGGTAAGGAATGGTGTCCCTAGCCTCTGTTTGTCAGAGAGTGGAGATGGATGGCAGGAGAGAGATCACTTGATCATTGTCTGTTAGGTTCACTCCCTGGGCTGCTTCTGCTCTACAACTATAATTGTCTTTTTATACCAGAATCACTAACTTGAGCACCCAATTCCATGTACAGTCCTAGTGGATGTAAGGCACAGGTAACTTTTGCCTCAGGGTAGCTTGTTGGCATCAACCCTCTCTCCCCCACCTGGAGCTGATGAAATTCCTGGCTGGAGGGACACACGCTCCTACAAGTCAAAAGGAAAGGAGCTGATAGAAAAGATCACAGGACTGACCCCAAAGAAGGGTGAGCTGCAAAAGGCAGAGGCAGGCAACTCATCCGGCAGAGCTGAGAGACCACAGTGAAGATGGTGCAAAGATCACTATATTGGAATTAGCAAATGTGGTTTTTTTTTAAACAAATCTTTGGGAAGCCCTAATAAAGGCATTTATTACAGTTCTCTCCCATTTGGATTTTCTGATATCTAATAGGGAATGACATCTGATTGAAGCTTTTCCCAAATGCAGAGCATGTGCAGTGTCTCTCTCCACTGTGGATTCTACGATGTCTGACAAAGTCTGAGTGCTCAGTGAAACTTTACCCGCACTCAGCGCACGTGTAGGGGATCTCTCATGTGTGGATTCTCTGATGTGTGATAAGGATTGAGCGCCGACAGAAGCTTTTCCCGCACTCAGAGCATGTGTAGGGCGTCTCCCCTGTGTGGATTCTCTGATGTGTGATAAGGGCAGAGCGGTGACTGAAGCTTTTCCCGCACTCAGAGCATGTGTAGGGCGTCTCCCCTGTGTGGATTCTCTGATGTGTGATAAGGGCAGAGCGGTGACTGAAGCTTTTCCCGCACTCAGCGCATGTGTAGGGCTTCTCTCCTGTGTGGATTCTCTGATGTGTGATAAGGATTGAGCGCTGACTGAAGCTTTTCCCGCACTCAGCGCATGTGTAGGGCTTCTCTCCTGTGTGGATTCTCTGATGTGTGATAAGGGCAGAGCGGTGACTGAAGCTTTTCCCGCACTCAGCGCATGTGTAGGGCTTCTCTCCTGTGTGGATTCTCTGATGTGTGATAAGGATTGAGCGCTGCCTGAAGCTTTTCCCGCACTCAGCGCATGCGTAGGGCGTCTCCCCTGTGTGGATTCTCTGATGTGTGCTAAGGTTTGAGCGCCGATCGAAGCTTTTTCCACACTCAGAGCACGTGTAGGGCGTCTCCCCTGTGTGGATTCTCTGATGTGAGCTAAGGTGTGAGCGCCGATTGAAGCTTTTCCCGCACTCAGCGCATGTGTAGGGCGTCTCCTCTGTGTGGATTCTCTGATGTGTGATAAGGTGTGAGCGCTGACTGAAGCTTTCCCCGCACTCGTGGCATGTGTAGTGTGTTTCTTCCAAGTTGATTCTCTCATGTGTAATAAGGTCTGAGTGGCTACTGAAGTTCTCCTCTGGCCTCTGCTGAGTCTCAGAGGCTTTTACTGTTTCTCGGAGTGCACAACTCCTGGAAACATTCCCTTTGGGTCTTCCTGATAACGTCCCACGTGGTGCTCCTTGCTCAGCATCTTCCTGCTGGGGTTTCTGCTCCTCATTCTCACGCACCATCCTATCACCTGATGGGAGACAGAGAGAATCCAGGCATAGGTCACTCCTATGCCTGAGAGAAAGGAAATCTCAGAGACAGGAATTTTAAAAAGGGATGAACAAACCAAAATACGTGCAGGAGAGATCAAACCTATCAGGAGCTGATTTACCCCAGAGGCGAGAGGAAGGGATCAGTTTTGGTCTGCATTTCACCAGAACATGCAGGAAAGTGGGATCAGGTAGGGATCTGCTGCCAGTTGTTAGTCAGGATAGGTGGGACGCCATGAGTGACATATGCGTAATTATCCCACATCTGCAGGGACAAATCCTGAACTTGGAGAGCTCACAGGGTCTTTGTAGGGCATCCCAAATGTTTCCTGTATTCATGGACAGTTTCTGACTTGCTTTAACCAAGTCCTCACCTCTGCAGGCAGCTCTCGGGAGCACTTCTTTCTCAGAACCCTGGAGGTCCGGAACCCAAGGCTCTTCCTCGTTCCAGCTGTGAGACCACATCAGGTTTGGAATTTAGAAACCCTACACCAGGCAAAGAAAACCAGGAAAGTCAGTGGAATTTGTGGGATACTTGTCACAAAGAATAGTCCATGGTTTTAAGCTCAGATCATTTTTAAGCAGTAACATCCCAAGACCAGATTCCTTGGCTCCAAGTGGCAGGAGAGTTATTATTATTATTAATCATATGCATTACCTTAGTGCCTAAGGACCAACTAACAGTGTGTCTCCGTTGTGCTAGGCACAGTACAAATGCAGAATAGTAGATGGCCCGTGCTCTGAAGAATTTACAGTCTAAATAGACAAGACAGACACAGCATGGGGGAAGGGGTAGAACCCTCTGTTAGAATAGAGATATTCAGGCCTGCCTGCAAAGCCTATATTTTAAGAACTTAGGTGTATTTTTATCACTTAGCTAGTTACAGGAGTATGAAAACAAAGAATCAAAATCACAGTCTGCCTGTGTCTGGGCCTTCTCTCACTAGGATAGTCTGAGGCCTTGTTCTTAGGCTAAGGCCTTTGGCTAAGCACCAGGGGCAGCCATAAGCTGGGAAGCGAAGGGTCACATCCTCACATCCCAAACCAGTCACACTGAAATAAGGTGCTATTGGGCTGTTAGGAAGACAGTCCTGTCTGGATCTTAAGATGGTTAAAGAAACCTTAATTTGATAGCATTCTGTCTGGCAAGAAATCACTTATCAATGCTTGTGGTTGTGAAACCCTCATTTCTGTATTGCTTTATCTTTATGGCCACCACTTTTACATTGTTAATCAGTCTGGTTCTCTAATTGTTTCTCTCTCCTGTATAATTAATGTTGCCAGGTATAAGTTAATTAGGGTAGTGGTTTATAATTGGTTAGAGCAGGAGTAGGCAACCTATGGCGGCACACGAGCTGATTTTCAGTGGCACTCACACTGCCCAGGTCCTGGCCACCGGTCCAGAAGGCTCTGCATTTTTAATTAATTTTAAATGAAGCTTCTTAAACATTTTAAAAACCTTACTGACTTTACATACAATAGTTCAATTATGTATTATAGACTTACAGAAAGAGACTTTCTAAAAACGTTAAAATGTATTATTGGCACATGAAATCTTAAATTAGAGTGAATAAATGAAGACTCCGCACACGAATTCTGAAAGGTGGCCGACGCCTGGGTTAGAGAATTATGTCACAATATGTTAGAATTGGTTAGTTAAATTTCAGCACAATTATTGGTTAAGGTATAGCTGAGAATATTACTCTATAAATGGGGTCAAACTGGAGGGGGGAAGGAAATTGGAATAATAGAATATCAGGGTTGGAAGGGACCTCAGGAGGTCATCTAGTCCCACCCCTGCTCAAAGCAGGACCAATCCCCAACTAAATCATCCCAGCCAAGGCTTTGTCAAGCCTGACCTTAAAAACCTCTAAGGAAGGAGATTCCACCACCTCCCTAGGGAACCCATCCCAGGGCTTCACCACCCTCCTAGTGAAATAGTGTTTCCTAATATCCAACCTAAACCTCCCCCATTGCAACTTGAAATCATTACTCTTTGTTCTGTCATCTGCTACCACTGACAACAGTCTAGGCCTGGTCTACACTGGGGAGGGGAGTTCGATCTAAGGTATGCAACTTCAGCTACGCGAATAGCGTAGCTGAAGTCGAAAACCTTAGTTCGAATTACTTACCCGTCCTCACGCCGCGGGATCGACGTCCGCGGCTCCCCCGTCGACTCCGCCACCGCTGTTCGCAGTGTTGGAGTTCCGGAGTCGACAGGAGCGCGTTCGGAGTTCAATATATCGCGTCTAGATGAGACGCGATATATCGAACTCCGAGAAATCGATTGCTACCCGCCGATAGGGCGGGTAGTGAAGACGTACCCCTAGATCCATCCTCTTTGGAACCCCCTTTCAGGTAGTTGAAAGCAGCTATCAAATCCCCTCTCATTCTTCTCTTCTGCAGATTAAACAATCCCAGTTCCCTCAGCCTCTCCTCAGAAGTCATGTGTTCCAATCCCCTAACCATTTTTGTTGCCCCCCGCTGGACTCTCTCCAATTTATCCACATCCTTCTTGTGGTGTTGGGCCCAAAACTGGACACAGTGCTCCAGATGAGGCCCCATGAATGTCGAATATTGGTTAGGGGGCGAACGGGAACAGGGACACAGGCCAGGCTCTGCGGCATCAGAGCTGGGAAGGGAACACTGGGGAACAGACTGTATTGGCGTATAGAGATACTCCCGACTGGTGTGAAGGGCTTCGGAATATGTAATCTTATAGGTGTAAAAATTGTACAGACTATACCACCCTGTGACATCATCAACGAAGTGCCCATTTGTGCCTGGGTAGGGGCCCTGCTCTGGGAGGGAGGATGCAGCAAGGACTCAGGATCGGTGGCTGGGGTCACTGTGCATAGGAGATGGGGAGGTTATGTGAGGAGGGGGGTAATGAGTGGGAGAGGGAGGTCAAGAGTTAAAATAATAATATTTGGGGAAAAAAATGTATAATAAAGTGAAACTGAACAGAAATAAAACTGGAGTGGAGGCTCTAAAGCAACAAGGCTTCGGTAGGGATTTGGGGTTAAAGGTCTGGGATCCTCCACAGCTCCAGACCCCAAACCTCTCCTCCCTCCCACTGACCCACCCACCCCACTTCCTGGGTGCCCTTCCTCCACACTCCCCTCCCTTCTTCCCTTTACTCTCAGCCAGCACCACCTCCCAGCACCTTGGGAACTTCTTGTATTTTCTCCTCGTCTCCCACAGCCTCCTCCCTCCCTGCTGCTGCTTAGCTCTAAGCCTGCACACACCCGCCCCATGTCCTGGCATATCTACTACCCCCCCGTCTCCGTCCCTCCCACGGCTCGCTTATCCCTTCACCCATGGGATCCTGAACGGCAACATTACACGCTCTCCTAAAAGAGCTCATCTGACTGTCACACAAGCCAGGCATGAGTCACACACCTATTTACTCAATTTAGAATTCTACAGGCAGCATATTTTCCTCTTAAAATGAGGAAAAGGCATGAAAGCGACAGTTATTAATGTAGTTATGAATGTATTCAATAAGGATACATTCAATGCAATTTTAAAATGACTGACGGCACCAAAAAGGCACATGTCCAAAAATGATACTAGTGGGTGGGAGATAAGGCAAAAAAAGGGGGGGCAAGGAAACTTGTCAAAACTTGTATGACGAACAAATGTATACAGTTATTACTACTCAGGTTCTTCAGAGACCCCACAGCTTCTAATAACCCAGGGACAGGACTGCTTACCCAGCGAGGTCACCGTCTCATAGTTCTCCTGCATGACATCCCTGTAGAGGGCTCTCTGAACAGGGTCCAGTAGTGCCCATTCCCCCTTGGTGAAATACACAGCCACCTCCTCGAAGGTCACCGGCCCCTGAAAGAGCAAGAGTCCAACACTCAGTACCTGCTGCCCCACTCACAACCCCACTATTCACGGAACAGCAGCACCAGGTAAATGGAAGTTCTGGGAGGCACATGTTAACAGAGTCCCACCCCACCTTGCCTAGAACAGACAGGCGGCATCAGAGGGTAGAAAGAGAGAACCTTTGTGTCTCCCAGCTGACAGACAGAGGCAGGGTCTTCACGTTTATCACATACCTACTAGCCAGAGCTTGATATAGGAGATGGGGCTGGCTCTGGACCCTACTAATGGCTCCCTGGTAGGAAACACTCTCCAAATAAAATATAAGAAAGAAAAGGGAAGTCAGTAGTAAAGAATATTAGTTAGAACAGGGGTAGGCAACCTATGGCATGGGTGCTGAAGGCAGCACGCAAGCTGATTTTCAGTGGCACTCACAATGACCGGGTCCTGGCCACCAGTCCGGGGGGCTCTGCATTTTAATTTAATTTTAAATGAAGTTTCTTAAACATTTTAAAAGCCTTATTTACTTTACATACAACAATAGTTTAGTTATATATTATAGACAGAGAAAGATCTTCTAAAAATGTTAAAATGTATTACTGGCACTCAAAACCTTAAATTAGAGTGAATAAATGAAGACTTCTGAAAGGTTGCTCCCCCTGAGTTCGAAGGTCAGAATTGTAGAAAATTGGTAAGGGAAGTGTGACGTTACTGATATAAATTGGGACCATATAGAACATGGGTTGCAACCAAGGTCCTGTAGTGGCACCAAATCTGATGTAAAGGGGGTCGATATGAGGTGTCTAAGACCAGGTTATGGGTTGCTGGTTATGATTATGCTGTCTGTATGTATGTATCATTTTGTAGTTGAAGTTATGAATATTAGCTCCATACTGTCTGTATTTCAAGCTGGTGCTGTGCTTCTGGGAGACATCGCAGACAAGTTGGTGTTAGCTCTGCCTAGCCTGCTTGATGGCCCATTAAGGACCATCAGCTACACAACTGACCCATGGAGAGAAGGCAGACACCCTTGTGACTCAGCAAAGTATGCAGGACTGGCCCATGTGACCCCAGACTCCATTTTGCTGTAATTTTCCACAGTAAGGACAAAGAGGTTCTTACACCTGGAAAAGCCTATATAAGGCTGATGCCTCATCTCCATCTTTTCTTCAATCCTGCTTCTACCTCTGGAGGGACTTTGCTACATGCTGAAGCTCTACACAAGGGACTGATGACCCATCCCAACGGGGGATGTTCTCCAGAGACTTGATTTGAACCTGCAGTTTATGCCACCACTGCTACAAGCCTGAACTAAGAACTTTGCCATTACTGTATGTAATTGATTCCATTTAACCAATGCTACCTCTCATCTCTACCTTTTTCCTTTTATGAATATACCTTTAGATTTTAAAGGATTGGCAACAGCGTGATTTGTGGGTAAGATCTGATGTGTATATTGACCTGGGTCTGGGGCTTGATTCTTTGGAATCGAGAGAACCTTTTTCTTTTATTGGGGTGTTGGTTTTCATAACCATTCCTCCCCGGGACGGGTGGCACTGGTGGTGATACTGGGAGACTGGAGTGTCTAAGGAAATTGCTCGTGTGACTTGTGGTTAGCCAGTGGGGTGAAACCAAGTCCTTTTGTCTGGCTGGTTTGGTTTGCCTTAGAGGTGGAAAAACCCCAGCCTAGGGCTGTGACTGCCCTGTTTGAGCAAGTGGTCCTGAATTGGCACTCTCAGTTGGGTCCCGCCAGAACCGCCTCGTCAAGGAAGCTATCAGAAATCAATGACCAATCAATGAAAATAAGAAGGAAGTTTTGAAAAGTATATTAATCCTAACAATGGTAGTGATAAATTACTAGACGGAAATGGCAGAATTATCAAAAATAATGCAGAAGAGGTAAAAGTGTTCAATAAGTGTTCTCTCCTGGATTTGGAGAAAACAGATGATGTACTCGTATCATAAGATGTTGACGACGACACTCCTTCCATTCCAACAAGAACTCACAAGGACATTAAACAGCAGCTATTACAGTTAGACATGTTTAAATAAGCAGGTCCAGATAACTTGTATCCAAGAGTTTTGAAAGACCTGGTGGAGGAGCGTGGTGGACTATTAATGTTGATTGTAATTAGGACTTGAACACAGGAAAATTCCAGAAGACTGGAATTAAGCTAATGCTGTGCCAATTCTAAAAAGTGTAAAAGAGATGACCCAGCTAATTACAAGAGTGTCAGTCTGATATCAATACTGAGCAAAATAATGGAGCAGTCGATACTGGATTTCGTTAATAAAGAATTAAAGGAAGGTAATATAATTAGCACCCGTTAACAAAGGTTTAGAGAAAATAAGGATATCCTTATTAGATGAGATCAAAAGTTTGGTTGCAGTTAATATTATTGATGTAATATATCTAGACTTCTGTAAGGCATATGACTTGATTCAGCACAATATTTTGACTAAAAAACTAGAATGATACAAAATAAACACGGCATACATTAAATAGATTAAAAACTGGGATTGTAAATGGGGAACCATGGTCAAGTGGATTTATTTCTAGCGGGTTCCCACAAGGATTGCTTTTTGCCCGTGTGCTATTTAACATTCTTATCAATGACCTAGAACAGAATATAAAATCATCACAGATGAAGATTGCAGTACCACAAAGATTGCGGGTGGTGGTAACTAATGAAGTGGCAGTAGATTCAGGCTCCAGCACTGGGAGTCAGAGAAGTTTTCCCAGCCCTGGCTGGAGGGTTATTTCCTGTTCCACAAAGAGGAGAAGTTCCATTCCCAAATCCCTTGAAATTAGGCCCTATCTGACACTACACCCCCATATTCATCATAGTGGTATGGTTATAATATGATTAGGACATAATTATGATGCATTTTGTGCAAGATGTGTCATGTGCTGAATATGATTATCCTATTTGTGTGCATGGATCATGTTTGTATTTGAAGTTATGGATATTGACTCTGTATCTGTATTTCAAAGGTGCTTACTCTGGGTAACACCCACAACGAGCCTTTCAGGTACAACAATGAAGAAGCCAGACAGAGCTGATGGCTTATCAACAAAGAGAATGGATCGTGGAAGAGCTTAGCCTTCCTGTGAATGTTTCAGCCAGCCTATGAGTCATGGCTACTATGACTCAGCAGGACATGCTAGGACATGTGACTAGACCACATGACAACGAACTCCATTTTGGTACCTGTATTTTTACACAAACTGGACTGGGAACTGAGTTTGGAACAAATGGTTCCTGCCATATGGAAAAGCTACATAAGGTGGGGTGTGACATCATCTCTTGGCCTCATTCCCCACACAAGAGAACTCCTGGAAACACTTGAGGAACAAAGACTGAACTGGGGGAACTGCTGGTCCCAGGGTAAAGGGATTTCTAGCTTGTGTATGGAAACTTGGGGGACTGCTTGTACCATCAGTCAGGGTGAGAAATTGCTAATTCAAATTCTATCCATCTAGTATGTTAGGCTTAGTTTGAGTTTTTGGTTATCTGCTAAGTAATCGGCTTTGATCTGTTTGCTATCACTTAGAATTGTTGGGATACGTTAGGGTTCAGTAAAACAGCTGGGAAGCTGCTAATGTGCTGCCATGCATTGGGGACAAAGACATAAGCAGGCAGGAATTCTTTGCTTAACAAATAAGTTGCCATATTTTTCCTTTCTCTGTTGCTTGTAAGAATTGACATTGATGCAGCTGCATGAGAAGTGTAGTTGCTGGAATGAATGTCCTTTGTGTGAAAGAAAGTAAAAGAAATGTTATCTCCCCCTTCCCCTTCCTTTCCCAGCTACATAAACAAGCCCTGGCTTATGGCCCCTTCCTCCCTCCCCGAGAACTGCTCATTGATCCTTCCTCCATACCCCGAGAACTGCTGTTTAGGGAAATTTGTAGCAACACGTTATTGCAAAGAACGGTATTTTCAAGGTAAAAATGCCTCTATGATATGTGTAATACTGTGATAGTGGATGGGGTGGGTATACTAATTGTATGAATGTTTACTACTTAATGAGGGGTTTTGGCGTGTTGTAACGGATGTAGGTGTTTACATACAAACTTAGATAAAAGGCATGTGATGTAACTTATCCAGTACTTACTCGATAGTTGGGTCAAGGGGAACAAGTAACACAATAAAGACGCCTGTATTCATATCCGCCTCTGGATCAACCGGCTCCTTTTTTGTTCTAACAATAATTACTTAAAATCTACCTATCTGCCATTAATAAATTTGTTTTATGCTTTATCTTAATCAGTGCATTTTGAATGAAGTGTTTGGGGAAAAGCTGAGCTTGGTTAGCACAGGCTTGTTGTGCACATCTTTCCCATATCGAGGGGAAGGCGAACTATATTAATGAGCTTACATTATACAGATCCCTGTGCACTATAAGATGGTATAATTTACTACAGCAGGTGTGCAAGGTTGGGGAGCTGGGAAATTGGCTGTTGTCGTCTATCTGTCCTTGAGCGGCTTAGGTAAAGCACTCAGGTAGCTTAGTTGGATGCATGGCGCCACCTGCTGTCGTGTTGGGTGATAACAGGCCCTGGAGAGGCTGGCTGAATCTCCAGCAAAGCAGTGTGAGAAGGGCCAGCCCAGCTTGAGGGTTAGAGGGCGCAGCGGTTCCCAGAACCATCCCAGACTGCACCCCGGGGTGACAACCCATCACACCCTAAATTACATAAGTTTCAGCAGGTTTGTCACATCCTGTCCCCTCCCTTTCTCCACCCGAGATATTTCCTGCCTCCCACCACCTCCAGCCGCTCCTACCCTCCTATGCATTTACTGCTCCTCTCCCTCCAAGCAGAACCCACCACCAGCTCCCTGGTAATCCTTTACCTGAACCAGCTCCATTGCAGCCATTTCCTTCCCTTTGGGAGGATGAAATGATCTGGCGCAAAACGTGGACGTTAACCTGCAGCCTGCCAGGACGAGAAGGGCAATGTGAGAGAATGCAGAGGGGGCTTTTGTCCATTCCACATGCTGATTCCCCCCTGATTTTTCCCTGTTAATGGACATTCTAGGTTCTGCCACACTGTGAAGCACAGAGTGACCTTATTCCAGTACAGGCCTAGCCCCCTCCCACCATGGTGTAACCCTCTGAGACACGGTGAAACCCTCCCAGTAACATCCTCTGTTATACTTACCAAGTTTGCAGACAATACCAAGCTGGGAGGGGTTGCAAGTGCTTTAGAGGATAGACCAGGGAGGGAGAGCTCAGTGGTTTCAGCATCGGCCTGCTAAACCCAAGGCTGTGAGTTCAATCCTTGAGGGGCCATTTAGGATTTGGGGAAAAATCTGTCTGGGGATTTGTCCTGCTTTGAGCAGGGATTGGACTAGATACTCCAACCCTGATATTCTATGATTAAAATTCAAAATGATCTGGAGAAAAGGCCTGAAGTAAATAGGATGAAATTCAATTAGGACAAATGCAAAGTGCTTCATTTAGGAAGGAACAATCAGGTGCACATGTACAAAATGGGAAATTCCTGCCCAGGAAAGAGCACTGCGGAAAGGGAGCTGGGGGCCATAGCGGATCACAAGCTAAGTATAAGTCAACAGTGCAAAAGGCAAACATCATTCTGGGATGTATTTGAGGGAGTACTGTAAGCAAGACACAAGCAGTAATTCTTCCACTCCACTCTGTGCGGATTAGGCCACAACTGGAGTACTGTGTCCATTTGTGGGTGCCACATATGAGGAAAGATGTGGACAAATTGGAGAAAGTCCAGAGAAGAGCAACAAAAATGATTAAAGGTCTAGAAAACATGACCTATGAGGGAAGATTGAAAAAATTGGGTTAGTTTAGTCTGGAGTAGAGAGGTCATGATAATAGTTTTCAAGTACATAAAAGGTTGTTACAGGGATGTGGAAGAAAAAATTGTTCTTAACCTCTGAGGATAGGAGAAGAAGCAACGGACTTAAATTACAGCAAGGGCAATTTAGGATGGAGATTAGGAAAAAACTTCCTAACTGTCAGAGTGGTTACACTCCAGAACAAATAGCATAGGGAAGTTGTGGAATCTCCATCATTGGGGATTTTTAA
Organism: Mauremys reevesii; assembly: GCF_016161935.1. Lineage (NCBI taxonomy): Eukaryota > Metazoa > Chordata > Testudines > Geoemydidae > Mauremys > Mauremys reevesii. Next base: position 22,696,925 of record NC_052636.1, on the reverse strand, counting down.
GAGCAGGCTGGACAAACACCTCAGGGATGGTCTAGATAATACTTAGTCCTGCCTTGAGTGCAGGGGACTGGCCTAGATGACCTCCCAAAGTCCCTTCCAGTTCTATGATTCTATGAAAAAAGGCCAGAGAAGAGCAGAATCAAAGGAGTCACTCTGGGGATTCTCCCTGTCACTGTCCCCAAGGCAGCTCTCTCAGGTTTACAAAGCTGTTGGATGCTCCAGCCTTTATCCAGTCTCTCCTGGCAGTGCCCCCTTCATGGGCTGGGCCTAGTTTTAGCTTTTGGGAAGCGTGACCCCGGGGGCTCTGAGACTGGGCCTTCTTGCCTCAGCACATCTTGTTCCTTTCTGTGGCTCCCCAGCGAGTCCCACAGCCTCATACAGACTGTGAACATAAGAAGGGCCCACTGCCTCAGACCAATGGTCCGTCTAGCTCAGTGGCTAATGCCAGGTGCATCAGAGGAAAGAACAGAACAGGTAACCATCAACTGGCCATCCTGTCACCCATTCCCAGCTTCTGGAAACAGAGGCTAGAGACACCATCCCTGCCCAGCCTGCCTGTGACACTGGCAGATGAGGTGTTAGCTCTACACAAGCCCTTGTGTCTTAACTGAACATGGATAAACGCACAGTGGAATCAGTCTGACTCACCTGTGTTAGTATTGATAAAACAGGTATTAGGATTATAAGAACATCTTTAGACTTCATTAAATGCTTGTGAGTTGCTGCCTGGGTTAATATCTGACTAGTTGCATTGTGAGCCTCTGAGGCTCTGTAAATCACCAGACAGGAGAGAGACTTTACCTAGGTGAAGTGCTGATTGGCAACCGAATGCATTACACCCTGCCTGGCAGGAAAGGTCCATCAACACCAGAGACACTATTATGGGACGTCAAAGAAGACACAAGACTGTTGTTGTGCTCTTGACTTTCCATTAGCTGAGTTTCCAGGACAGAGCACATGGCAGGAAGGGGATGAAAAACCCCATACAGAAGGAACTGATGATCTGTATGCTGCTTGGACTCGGGGGGGCAAAGTTTTTACGCATCAGCACGAGATCCCCAGCTGCCTAGCCGGGGTTAGTCCTAAAGAATATGCAGAGCTTGCTTATTATAGAAGCTTCTATTACCATTTGAAATTTCAGACTGTAACTCATCTGCATCTATAGGATTACCTGCTTTAACTTTGTAAACAACTCTCATTTCCTTTTAAATAAATATTAATACAGGTTATGACAGGACTGACTACAAGTGTTGTCTTTGTTGGAAGATCTAAGAGTCATTTGACCTAAGGAAGTGACTGGTCCTTTGGGACTGGCAGTAACCTGAACATTGCTGTGATTCATAGAATCATAGAATCTCAGGGTTGAAAGGACCTCAGGAGGTCATCTAGTACAACCCCCTGCTCAAAGCAGGACCAAACCCAACTAAATCATCCCAGACAGGGCTTAGTCAAGCCTGACCTTAAAAACCTCTAAAGGAGATTCCACCACCTCCCTAGGTAACCCATTCCAGTTCTTCACCACCCTACTAGTGAAAAAGTTTTTCCTAATGTCCAACCTAAACCTCCCCCTCTGCAACTCGAGACCATTACTCCTTGTTCTGTCATCTTCTACCACTGAGAACAGTCTAGATCCATCCTCTTTGGAACCCCCTTTCAGGTAGTTGAAAGCAGCTATCAAATCCCCCCTCATTCTTCTCTTCTGCAGGCTAAACAATCCCAGTTCCCTCAGCCTCTCCTCATAAGTCATGTGCTCCAGCCCCCTAATCATTTTTGTTACCCTCCGCTGGACTCTCTCCAATTTATCCACATCCTTCTTGTAGGGTGGGGCCCAAACCTGGACATAGTACTCCAAATGAGGCCTCACCAGTGCTGAGTAGAGGGGAATGATCACATCCCTCGATCTGCTGGAAATGCCCCTACTTATACAACCCAAAATGCCATTAGCCTTCTTGGCAACAAGGGCACACTGTTGACTCATATTCAGCTTTTCGTCCACCGTAACCCCTAGGTCCTTTTCTGCAGAACTGCTGCCCAGCCATTCGGTCCCTAGTCTGTAGCAGTGCATGGGATTCTTCCGTCCTAAGCAGGGCCGGCTCTACAGTTTTTGCCGCCCCAAGCAGACTGCTGAATTGCCGCCCTGGGCTGGGGGGTGGGGGCAGTCCGTGTGCCCTTAGGGTGGCAGGCGCGTAAGGGTTTCTGGGCTCCCGCGGGGAACCCAGAGCCTTTAAATCCCAGCCGTGGCCGGGAATCAGAGGGCTCCGGGCTGCCCGGGAGCCCAGAGTTTTAAATCCCAGCCGCTGGGAATCAGAGGGCTCGGCCACCCGCCGCAGCGGGAGCCCAGAGTTTTAAATCCCAGCCGCGGCTGGGAATCAGAGGGCTCGGGCCCGCCGCGGGAAGCCCAGAGCCTTTAAATCCAAGCCGGCTGGGAATCAGAGGGCAGCGGGCAGCGCAGAGCCTTTAAATCCCAGGCGGCCGGGAATCAGAGGGTCTGATTCCCAGCGCGGCTGGGATTTAAAAGGCTCTGCGCGCCCGCCGCGCAGGCAGCCCGGAGCCCTCTGATTCCCGGCCACGGCTGGCGGCAGGGCGGCTCTAGGATTTGCTGGGGCGCGCTTTGGCGGTTGCGGTCGGCGGCTCGGTGGACCTCCCGCAGGCATGCCTGCGGGAGGTCCACCGCCATCTGCCGCCTCCCCACGATGCCGCTTCAAGCGCTGGCGCGCTGGTGCCTGGAGCCGGCCCTGGTCCTAAGTGCAGGACTCTGCACTTGTCCTTGTTGAACCTCATCATATTTCTTTGGCCCAATCCTCTAATTTGTCTAGGTCCCTCTGTATCCTATCCCTACCCTCCAGCGTATCTACCACTCCTCCCAGTTTAGTGTCATCTGCAAACTTGCTAAGGGTGCAGTCCACACCATCCTCCAGATCGTTACTGAAAATATTGAACAAAACCGCCCCAGCACCGACTCCTGCGGCACTCCACTTGATACCGGCTGCCAACAAGACATGGAACCATTGATCACTACCCGTTGAGCCCGACCATCTAGCCAGTTTTCTATCCACCTTACTGTCCAGTCATCCAGCCCATACTTCTTTAACTTGCTGGCAAGAATACTGTGGGAGACTGTATCAAAAGCTTTGCTAAAGTCCAGAAATAGCACATCCACTGCTTTCCCCTCATCCACAGAGCCGGTTATCTCATCATAGAAGGCAATTAGGTTAGTCAGGCATGACTTGCCCTTGGTGAATCCATGCTGACTGTTCCTGATCACTTTCCTCCTTTAAGTGGTTCAGAATTGATTCCTTGAGGACCTGTTCCATGATTTTTCCAGGGACTGAGGTGAGACTGACTGGCCTGTAGTTCCCCGGATCTTCCTTCTTCCCTTTTTTAAAGATGGGCACTACATTAGCTTTTTTCCAGTCATCCGGGACCTCCCCCAATCGCCATGATTTTTCAAAGATAATGGCCAATGGCTCTGCAATCTCATCGGCCAACTCCTTTAGCACCCTCGGAGTGGACCATCCTGTCCCATGGACTTGTGCTCGTCCAGCTTTTCTAAATAGTCCCGAACTACTTCTTTCTCCACAAAGAAAAAAGGCAGTCAGCTGCGAACCAGCTGAGCAGCAAACAGCAAAGAGGCAAACAGAAGGAGTTTGCCTGGGAGCTGACTGAGCAGAGAGGTACGCTAAGTGCTGCATTAGGGGGACTGCGCTGGTGAGTATCTGAGTGTCTGTTGAGGGGACAGTTTGGCAGTTTGACCGTGTGCTTGATTGTTTGTTTGAACTGTGTGATTTGGGAGTGCTTTGTTCCAGCTGGGCCTGACTGTTATAAAAAGGCACTCAGCTGCGAACCAGGGGGTAAGGCAGTGGGGTAAGGCAGGGGTTCTCAACCAGGGGACTGGGGCCCCCTGGGGGGCCGTGAGCAGCTTTCAGGGGGCTGCCTAGCAAGGCCGGCCTCAGACTCGCTGAGGCCCAGGGCAGAAAGCTGAACTCCCAGCACATGGGGCTGAAGTCAGGGCCCTGAGCCCCACCACCCGGGCTGAAGCCAAAGCCTAGGCCAGGGTCTCAAACTCAAACGAGCACGAGGGCCACATGAGGACTAGTGCATTGAACCGAGGGCATCACTGACACCCACCTTTGCTGCCTCGGCCCTGCCCCACTCCACCCCTTCCCTGCCCCAATCCAACCCCTACCCCAAAGTCCCCACCCCAACGCTGCCCCAGGGGTGCAGAAATGGTGCAGGGTGCGGCGGGGGCTCAGGCAGGGGTTGGGGTGTGGGATGTGGCAGGGGGCTCAGGGAAGGAACTGGGGTGCAGGAGGGTGTGGGATGCGGCAGGAGGCTCAGGAAGGGAGCTGGGGTGCAGGAGGGGTGTGGGATGCGGCAGGGTGCTCAGGGAAGGAGCTGGGGTGCAGGAGGGGTGTGGGATGCGGCAGGGTGCTCAGGAAGGGAGCTGGGGTGCAGGAGGTGTGGGATGCGGCAGGAGGCTCAGGGCAGGGAGCTGGGGTGCAGGAGGGTGTGGGATGAGGCAGGGGCTCAGGGAAGGGAGCTGGGGTGTGGGATGCGGCAGGGGCTCAGGGAAGGAGCTGGGGTGCTGGAGGGTGTGGGATGTGGCAGGGGCTCAGGGCAGGAGCTGGGGTGCAGGAGGGTGTGGGATGTGGCAGGGGCTCAGGGCAGGGAGCTGGGGTGCAGGAGGGTGTGGGATGTGGCAGGGGCTCAGGGCAGGAGCTGGGGTGCAGGAGTGGTGTGGGATGTGGCAGCGCGCTCAGGGCAGGGAGCTGGGGTGCAGAGGGGTATGGGATGCGGCAGGGGCTCAGGTAAGGAGGTTGGGGTGCAGGAGGGTGTGGGATGCGGCAGGAGCTCAGGGCAGGGAGCTGGGGTGCAGGAGGGTGTGGGATGCAGCAGAGGGCTCAGGGCTGGGGTGCAGGAGGGTGTGGGATGTGGCAGGGGTTTCAGGGAAGGGAGTTGGGGTGCAGAGGGGGTGTGGGATGTGGCAGCGGGCTCAGGGCAGGGAGCTGGGGTGCAGGAGGGGTGTGGGATGAGGCAGGACCCTCAGGGCCGGGAGCTGGGGTGCCGGAGGGGGTGGGATGTGGCAGGGGGCTCAGGGAAGGAGCTGGGGTGTGGGATGCGGCAGGGGCTCAGGAAGGAGCTGGGGTGCTGGAGGGTGTGGGATGTGGCAGGGGACTCAGGGCAGGGAGCTGGGGTGCAGGAGGGTGTGGGATGTGGCAGGGGACTCAGGGCAGGGAGCTGGGGTGCAGGAGGGTGTGGGATGTGGCAGGGGGCTCAGGGCAGGGAGCTGGGGTGCAGGAGTGGTGTGGGATGTGGCAGCGCGCTCAGGGCAGGGAGCTGGGGTGCAGGAGGGGTGTGGGATGAGGCAGGACGCTCAGGGCAGGGAGCTGGGGTGCAGGAGGGGTGTGGGATGAGGCAGGGGGCTCAAGGAAGGAGCTGGGGTGTGGGATGCGGCAGGGGCTCAGGGAAGGAGCTGGGGTGCTGGAGGGGTGTGGGATGTGGCAGGGGACTCAGGGCAGGGAGCTGGGGTGCAGGAGGGGTGTGGGATGCGGCAGGCAGCTCAGGGAAGGAGCTGGGGTGCAGGAGGGTGTGGGATGCGGCAGAGGGCTCAGGGCTGGGGTTGGGGTGCAGGAGGGTGTGGGATGTGGCAGGGGTTCAGGGAAGGGAGTTGGGGTGCAGAGGGGTGTGGGATGTGGCAGGGGCTCAGGGCAGGGGTTGGGGTGTGGGCGGCGGCGGGGGCTCAGGGCAAGGAGTGGGGGTGTGGGATGCGGCAGGGAGCTCAGGGCAGGGAGCTGGGGTGCAGGAGGGGTGTGGGATGCAGCAGAGGGCTCAGGGCTGGGGTGCAGGAGGGGTGTGGGATGTGGCAGGGGTTTCAGGGAAGGGAGTTGGGGTGCAGAGGGGGTGTGGGATGTGGCAGCGGGCTCAGGGCAGGGAACTGGGGTGCAGGAGGGGTGTGGGATGAGGCAGGACGCTCAGGGCAGGGAGCTGGGGTGCAGGAGGGGTGTGGGATGAGGCAGGGGGCTCAAGGAAGGGAGCTGGGGTGTGGGATGCGGCAGGGGGCTCAGGGAAGGGAGCTGGGGTGCTGGAGGGGTGTGGGATGTGGCAGGGGACTCAGGGCAGGGAGCTGGGGTGCAGGAGGGGTGTGGGATGTGGCAGGGGACTCAGGGCAGGGAGCTGGGGTGCAGGAGGGTGTGGGATGTGGCAGGGGGCTCAGGGCAGGGAGCTGGGGTGCAGGAGGGGTGTGGGATGAGGCAGCGCGCTCAGGGCAGGGAGTTGGGGTGCAGCGGGGGTGTGGGATGTGGCAGGTGCCTCAGGGCAGGGAGCTGGGGTGCAGGAGGGGTGTGGGATGAGGCAGGGGGCTCAAGGAAGGGAGCTGGGGTGTGGGATGCGGCAGGGGGCTCAGGAAGGAGCTGGGGTGCTGGAGGGTGTGGGATGTGGCAGGGGTCTCAGGGCAGGGAGCTGGGGTGCAGGCGGGGTGTGGGATGCGGCAGGGAGCTCAGGGCAGGGAGCTGGGGTGCAGGAGGGGTGTGGGATGCGGCAGAGGGCTCAGGGCTGGGGTTGGGGTGCAGGAGGGTGTGGGATGTGGCAGGGGTTCAGGGAAGGAGTTGGGGTGCAGAGGGGTGTGGGATGTGGCAGGGGCTCAGGGCAGGGGTTGGGGTGTGGGATGCGGCGGGGCTCAGGGCAAGGAGTGGGGAGTGGGATGTGGCAGCGGGCTCAGGGCAGGAACTGGGGTGCAGGAGGGGTGTGGGATGAGGCAGGAAGCTCAGGGAAGGAGCTGGGGTGCAGGAGGGTGTGGGATGAGGCAGGAAGCTCAGGAAGGGAGCTGGGGTGCAGGAGAGGTGTGGGATGCGGCAGGAGGCTCAGGGCAGGAGCTGGGGTGCAGGAGGGTGTGGGATGCGGCAGGGGCTCAGGGCAGGAGCTGGGGTGCAGGAGGGTGTGGGATGCGGCAGGAGGCTCAGGGAAGGGAGGTGGGGTGCAGGAGGGGTGTGGGATGTGGCAGGGGGCTCAGGGCAGGGAGCTGGGGTGCAGGAGGCGTGTGGGATGAGGCAGGAAGCTCAGGGAAGGGAGCTGGGGTGCAGGAGGGGTGTGGGATGTGGCAGGGGGCTCAGGGCAGGGAGCTGGGGTGCAGGAGGGGTGTGGGATGCGGCAGGGGGCTCAGGGCAGGGGCTTGGGGTGCAGGAGGGGTGTGAGATGAGGCAGGGGGCTCAGAGCAGGGAGCTGGGGTGCAGGAGGGGTGTGGGATGCGGCAGGAGGCTCAGGGCAGGGAGCTGGGGTGCAGGAGGGGTGTGGGATGTGGCAGGGGGCTCAGGGCAGGGGGCTGGGGTGCAGGCTACAGCCCGGCGCCGGTTACCTAGAGCGGCTCCGGGGTGGCAGCAGTGGGCACCGGGGCCAAGGGAGGCTCCCTGCCTGCCTGCCCTGGCCCCCGGCCCCGCGCTGCTCCATGTCCCTGCAGCCTGGGCGGGGGCGGGTCAGGACTCCGGGCGTGCGCTCTCTTGCCGCTCCTCTAGGTACCTCCCGCGATGCTCCCATTGGCCGCGGTTCCCTCTTCCCGGCCAATGGGAGCTGTGGGGGGCGGTGCCTGGAAGGAGGCAATGCAGGAGCCCTCTGCCTTTCCCCCTCCCCCGGCCAGGAGGGGCGAGCTGCCAGCTGCTCCAGACAGCGGCACGGGGCTCGCAGCGCCACGGGGGCCATCCCGCGGGGAGGCAGAGGGGAGCTTGGCAGCCACACCCAAGAGCCCCGCAGGCCGCATGCAGCCCGGGTGTTTGAGACCCCTGGCCTGAGCGATGGAGCTTTGTGGGGGGCCCTGTGGCATCCCCCCTAACGCCAGCTCTGGTTACTGTGGCCCACGTGGGCCGTGGAGTTTTTATAGCATGTTGGGGGCAGGGGGGACGTCAGAAAGAAAAAGGTTGAGAACGCCCAGTGCCAGGGACCATCTGTCACAAAGGTGAGCTCACCTGTGTGGTGAGATCTATGGGATCACCCAAGGGGACTGGCTGTGATCCCATGTTAATGCTGTTACAGAGCCTGAAGCGTTTACACTGGATTCTTGGTTGGTGAAATCTCCATACAGACCTCACACCCTGTCTGGGGTTTGTTCCCTGCTTCTCACCAGTCTGCCTGAGGCCGGTGCTCGTGCTCTCCAGTCACTGGGGACAGCGCTACAGAGACTAACGGGCACAACGCCACCAGCAGCAATTGGCATCAATGCAGAGCAGGCTTCACAGGGACACAGTGTGGGCCAAAGGGTCTGTGGTCTCCACCAAGCCCCCGGTTCTCCTCCAGGGCACATCAGCATCCCGGCAACCTTCTAGGAGGGTCCAGGCTGCCACCCATCTCCAGCACAGCAGCGCCCGCGCCCCACGATCTGCCTTGTCTCCTCAGACAGAGGTGAGTGACGGAGGGTACACAAGGGGTCCGGTTCGGGGAGGGATAACAAAACACACCCTCTGGGGTCACCTCAGGAAGTGACGGTGACAGGCCCTGTGGTGGCAGTAAAGGGGGAGGGGAGGGCATGGGAGCAGCACCCTCAAAGGCAATGCTGGAAACCCAGTAAACTCTGAAGGGCACTGAGAGTCTCCCAGGGCCCCATATCCTGTTGGGATCTGTCCAAAGTCCCCCCCATTTCTTTTCTTTCATTCCTTTATTTACCCTCGTTTGCTGACAGTCGACTCTTGTGCTGTTTCACCTGGTGCCCCGAGAGAGGAAGAAAGGGCCCCGCGGCCTCAGGCAGGGTTGACAGCTTAGAACAGGGGTCCCCAACGTGGTGCCTGCGGATGCCACAGCGCCCACTAGGGCATCTAAGTGCGCCCGCATACTGGCCGGTGAACAGAAATTCAGCGGCATTTTGCTGGCAACGCCTCTGGGTGTGTCCCCTGGGTCAGGAGAAGTCAGTGTCCAGCCCTGTGGGGCTGTGCTCCTGGCTCATACCTCCAGCACTCACTGCTGCCCCTCCCTTCCCAGCTGCACTGTTCAGCCAGCTCCAGGCCTCTGTGAGGTCACTGCCCCCCGCTCCCACCACCTCAAACCTTCAAACTGGGACATGGTGCACCAGTGCCAATCAGAGTGCACTAGTGTAACTTCTGTCTACACTAAGGGTTTACACTAGTGCCTAAAACACCAGAGTGGCAGAGACCTTCAGAAACAGCAGTACGGTGGCACTAGAACTGGGCTCTATTTCTAGCTCGGTCACAGACAGCCTGGGTGACCTTGGCCACGTCAATGTTTCTCCTCCCAACTTCAGTCTCTTTACCCAGCTGCCACTCACTGGGGTCTCCTCTCTCTCCAGAGCTGCTCACCACTACAATCTGTGTGGGTGTCCCCAGAGCTGAGGCAGGTCAGCTCGGGAATAGTCTTACAAGGGGGCTGGGGAGTCTCTTTCCCTGGAAGTTTTTAAGAACAAGTAGGACAAAGCTCTGTCAGAGATAATCTACATATACTTGGTCCTGCCTCAGCAGAGAGCTGGACTTGATGACAACTTGAGGTCCTGTCCAGCACTACATTTCTAGGATGCCATGAAATATATACGTATAAAACACAACATACAGAGTAAAATCCACCACAACATGATGTCAGGAAACTCAGAAAAAAGAAAAGAAAAAAGAAACAACAAAAGCAACAGCATAAAATGACAATACAGAGGAAAAGAAAACACGATGCAAACTAACACACCCTAGGACAATATTACACAATGAATAAAAAAAAAAAAAGAGCTCATCTCAAACCAGCACAACACAGGCACCAAACATGCTGAGGCAAAACAATGCACCATAAAACTGCTACACAACATGGTGCGATCACAGTTCCAAATGGCACCATGCAAAACAGCTCAGCGTAGAACAGGACACAGCACAAAAGAGAATTATTTCATTGTAGGCCTGGAAGGGATCTTGAGACGTTGTCTCTTCAAGCCTCCTGTGCTGAGGCAGGACCAAGTATCCCTAGACATTCCCAGACTGGTGTCTCTCTAACCTGGTCTTAAAAACCTCCAATGAAGGAAATTCCACAGCCTCCCTTGGAAGCCAATGCAAGGCAAACACTGACCAAAACAACGCTGCACACACACACGCTGGGCCTGGGGTTAAGGGGAGAGGCAAGAATTCAAACAATCTGGGTTCAGTTCCCAGTTTTGCCCCAAATTCCCCATGCAAACTTGAGCAAATTACTTCAGCTCTCTGAGCTTCAGTTTCCCCATCTGTAAAATGGAGAGTCGCCTCCCACCATTGGCCTATTTAGCCTTTGAGCTTTTTGTGGCAAGGCCTCTCTGTCCCTGTGGGCATGTCTACACTGCAGTCAGACACCGGCTGGCCCGTGCCCGCTGACTTGGGCTCACACGGCTCAGGCTGTGGGGCTGTTTAATTGTGGTGTCCATGTTCCGGCTGGAGCTGTAGCCCAAGGTCTGGCACCCTCCCACCTCGCAGGGTCCTACAGCCTGGCTCCAGCCTGAGCCCAGACATCTACACTGCAATTAAACAGCCCCTTCGCCTGAGTCACCTGGCATGGGCCAGCTGGGGGCTTTTAACGGCAGGGTAGAGATACCATTGGTGTCTGTTCAGCACCTGTCACAATGGGGACCCTGATCTTGGTCAGTGTCTATGCAAAGCCCTGCAGAACAGGGGCCTGACCTCAGTCGGGGACTCTGCAACTCCCAGCATTGCAGGATCCCGGATTTTGTTCGGGTTCCCTGCAGCATCTGGCAAATTGTGGGGGCAGGATCTCTGTCAGGGTCTGTGCAGTGCCCAGTACAGTGGTGGGGCATGATCTGGGTCGGGGTCAGTGCAGTGCCAGACCCAACAGGGACACAGATCTCAGTCGAGGTCTCTGAAATGCCCAGCACAATGGCCACAGCAGTTTGGGTCACAGTCATGCGCTGCCTGGCACAAGGGGGGCCATGATCTCGGTCCAGGTCTCAGTTTTACCTGGCACAACAGTGGGGTCTGATCTCACCTGGGGTCTCTTCAGTGGCTGGCAGAACAGGGCCCAGGTCTCAGTTGGGGTCTCTGCAGCAGCTGTCAGAACAGGAACACGCTCAGTACGATAAGAGCCCTGATCTCAGTCACACACCTGGAGAGAAAAGTGGGAAGATTTTTGAGCATTTGATATCAGTATTTCAGAACTGAGGAGAAAATGGGGCACAAACTAAATATTTGCCAATATAAGGGACAAGCATCATGTGGGGAGATTTTATGTCACCATTCAACCACTCAAGAGGAAAGAGGGGAAATTTGAGGAGATTATACAGCGATAGTAAATCAACAACAGAAGGGGATGGATTCTTCTTGCCTCACATTCACATGGCCGGCAGGGATCCCTGGGTGATGTGGCTTTCACAAGGAAGAGGAGTGGGGCTGGAGTGAGGTCACTGGCTATGGGGAGGGGCTGGCAGTGGGGTCTGGGAATGTGACTAGTACAGGGGTCAGCAACCTTTCAGAAGTGCTGCGCCAAGTCTTCATTTATTCACTCTAATGTAAGGTTTTGCGTGCCAGTAATACATTTTAATGTTTTTAGACTGTCTCTTTCTGTAAGTCTATAATATAGAACTAAATTACTGTTGCATGTAAAGTAAATGAGGTTTTTTAAATGTTTAAGAAACTTCATTTAACATTAAATTAAAATGCAGAGCCTCCCTCGGACCGGTGGCCAGGACCAGGCAGTGGTCCTGCACAGGGGCGGCTCTAGAAATCACGCTGCCCCAAGCAGCGCGGTGCGCTGCGCCGCCCTTCCCCGGTCCTGCGGCGGGTCCTCTTCCCGGCTCCGGTTGAGCTCCCGCTGCGGCAGGTCGGCGGAGCCGGACGAGCGGACCTGCCGCAGGGATGACTGTGGCGGTGCCGTGGTCCCGCTGCCGGTTGACCTGCCGCAGTCATGCCTGCGGGAGGTCCAGCCGAGCCGCGGGACGAGCGCCCCCTCCGCAGTCATGCCTGCGGCAGGTTCACTCGTCCCGGGCTCCGGTCGACCTGCCGCAGCCATGACGGTGGCAGGTCCGCCGGCCCAGCCTCCCGCCCTCCCCGGCGGCAGGGGACGCCCCCTACATTTTGCCGCCCTAGGCACCAGCTTGTTTTGCTGGTGCCTAGAGCCGCCCCTGGTCCTGCAGCATCTGGCAAATTGTGGGGGCAGGAACACGAAAATCAGCTCATGTGCCATAGGTTGGCTACCCCTGGACTAGCAGTTGGTGAGGGGGGGCTGCTGGGTTGGGCAGGGTGGAGGAGGGGGAAGTAGCTGGACTGGGAAACCTGGGGCTGGGCCGTCTCCATGGGGGACACTTGCTCCTCCCTCCCCTTCCTGGCCCTTCCCAGGCCCCGTTGCCAGCAGAGAGTGGCCCCCCCAGCCCAGCCCAGAGGTGTCCCTGTCTCAGGGCCCCCCCAGCCTCTGCCCATTCACCCTCTGCCCAGCTCAGGAATCCCTCGGGGGAACCATTTCCCACCCGCACAAGGACAAATCCCTGCAGGTGGGAATGGGGGAAACCCCCAAACCTGAGACCTGAACTGGCCACTGGCGAAGGAGAGAAAATGGGGCACAATCGGGGACAGGGGACTTCTCTGGGGTGGGGGGCGGGGGGTCACCCTGGGCGCTGCTCGTGGCTCTCTAGGGAGAAAGGGGGCAGGACGGGGAGGAGGGGGTCCCCACGGGAGGGCAGCGGTAAATCCGAGGGGATCTCAGCCCCCTTTCTCTCCTCCCCGCTCCTCGGGGTCACCTGCCCCCATGTCCGGCCTGCACCGACATTTCCCGCCCGCCCGGTCTCATCCCCAGCCCCGCCCGGCCCGACGCAGGGACCCCACGGTTAATGAAGGACTCTCCCGCCGCGATCTGCGCATGCCCAGAGTTCCAACGGCACCAACCCTTCTCCGGCCCGGGAGAGGCTCCAACGGCCCCGCGCGAGCCAGGCAGAGCCCCAGCGCCCAACGCTCCTTTGCAGCCTGGCTCCGTCTCCTTTGCCGACGTCACGTCCGCTTCCGGGAGAGTCAGGAACTACATCTCCCAGCCTGCCTCCGTCTCCTTTGCCGACGTCACTTCCGCTTCCGGGAGAGTCAGGAACTACATCTCCCAGCCTGCCTCGGGGTCGCCTCTGCCCTCTTCGCAGCCCAGGTAACGAAGGGTTCCAGCAGCTGTTACTGCGCATGCTCCGTGCGAGTCCCGCTGGGGGCGGGAGAACAAAGCTGCTGCTGCCGCCTCCGCGTGAGCCGGCCCCGGGCTGAGCCGCTGCTGCTCCCCGGGGGGGTCTGTGCGGGGGGGCCAGGCCGGGGGGGGCGGAGCTTTCTCCAGCTGGGCCCCGCCCCGGGCTCTGCTGAGGCTCCCGGTGACGGAGCCCGGGGGGCGGGGCAGGTCCCGGGCTCTGCGCGGTGCCCCCCCCCCATCGCTGCCCCCCCCGGGGGTCCGGAGCTGCTGCAGCGCTGAGGCCGGGAGGATCCTTCCCGCAGCGAGTCTGAGCCGCCCCCCCCCCGGCTCTGCTGTGCCCGGTACCGGGGTGAAGGGGTCCCCGCCCGGTGCCCCCTTCCCCGCACGGGCGGAGCGGGGCAGCCGCGGGGAGAGAGACCCCGGGAACGGGGCGGTGACCCCGGCTCCCAGCCCGGGGCAGGGCGCTAGGGGACGGGGGGGAAGGAGAAATTGGACGGGGGGGCAGGTTCCCAGATCTCTGCACCCCCCCCGCACACTCACTGCAGCGTCCCTGCCCAGGGTCACTTCCCTGTGACCGAGGTGAGGAGCAGAGAGAGGAAGAACCAGCCCCGGACTCTCCCTGTTCCCCCTGCGGCAGGAGTGCGCTGCCCTGGGGGCAGGGGCAGGGGGACCCCCCCCCAAGGGGGCTCCTTTGGGTCTGGTCTGGTCCAGGGTTTGGTTCACACCCTGTTGCTGGGAAGGCTTCAAAATGTCTTGGTTGGTTCCTGCTGCTGGGGGGAGCACAAGGGGGAAAGGAGGGGCCAGGGGCCAGGTCTGTGCTGCACTGTGGGGACTGAGCATGTTCCCAGCCTGGCAGAATCTACAATCTCTGTCTGCAGGGAAAGGGCCTGGGGGAATCGTGATGTGAAATGAACTGAAGCCTGTTCTGAATCCTCCACAACTGCCCTTCTCGCCCTGCCAGGCTGCAGAATGACGCCCACCTCTCGCTCCAGCTCGTCCCAGCCTCCCATGGGACAGGGAAGAGAAATGGCTGTAGTGGAGCCAGCTCAGGTAGGGGTTATTGGGGGGTTGCTGGTGGGTTCCTGCTGGAGGGAGAGGGGCAGGAAATACTGAAGAGGTGGCAACTTCTGGGGAGTTAGGTCTGGAGGGGGGCAGGGAATACCCTGGGTGAGGATAGGATTGGGGACAGAGTGTGACAAACTTGCTGGGACTTGTTAACATGGGCCTAGATCCTCAGAACAAACACTTGGGTGTTGGGGGAGAAAATTCCCTAATTTGTGAAACAGGAAACAGACAAAGCAACTCCCTGGGCGGGGCTGGGAAAACTGACCAGACTTCCAGTGCTGAACCCTCAGCCTGCTAGCCAGGGGCTGGTGTGACATGGAAAGGGGGCAACCAGCAGGGAGGTGTAGGGAAGATGTCCCGGCCCCTCACATCCAGCTGCTGGCAGTGGGGAGGGTGTTGGGTTCCCTACCATGGGGCTGTGCCTGGACCCTACTGGGGGTTCCATCTCCCGTATCAGCCTCTGGCTAGTAGGTCTGTGGTGGATCTGCTGGGAGAGACAAGGGGCTCTCACTTCGTCCCCTCACCCAGATGTCTCCTGGCTGCTCTCAGTAGTGTGGGGATAGGACTCTGCTGACTCTCTCAGAGCTTCCATTTGATTGGCTCCTTTCCTCCATGAATAGTGGGGCTGTGAGTGGGGCAGCAGGTACTGAGTGTTGGGCTCTTGCTCTTTCAGGGGCCGGTGACCTTCGAGGAGGTGGCTGTGTATTTCACCAGAGAAGAGGGGGCTCTGCTGGACCCCACTCAGAGAGCCCTCTACAGGGAAGTCATGCAGGAGAACTGTGAGAATGTGACCTCGCTGGGTAAGGATTCCTGTCCCCTCGGTTTTTAGAAGGAGAAATGCAGAGTTAAGGTTCATGCCACTACCCCAATGCCACCTCTGCTCTGCCCTGTTTCAGCATCACCCCGACATGCCAGAGACACCCACACTAGCCCTCTCCTCCCCTGTTACAGAGTGCTCTGGGAACAGAGCAGTACAGCAGAATGTCTAACATGTTCTTCTCTTTGCTAAGATAATATTCGGGTTCAACTCCATCATAGCAAACAGAAGCTTCCTCCCCCTGGCCTGCTCTCCAGTACTGAACCTCCTGCACACAGGCCAGCTGAGACTTGCACAGTGTTACTACCCCCTTGCCCTCAACCTGAGTTTTCCTTTTGAGTCACTGCCTTCACTTACCCCTCACTAAGCCCCACAGATCACTTGAACATACGCCCTCAGAGTGCTGACAACCCCCATGGCAAGAACATACCCTTGGGCACCTTTGCTGACCAAGCCTACAACACTCAGCATGGAAATGAGGCAGAATTACCCCCCAAGTTTCACATGCACCTCTCTGCATAGCACAGGCACAGCTCTGCCCAGCTGCTGCAACCAATCCCTCCATCAGCCAGTCACAGCTACAGCTGGCCCAGTGCACACAGCTGGAGGCATGCGGATAGATGCTGGGATTCCCACCTGTGAGCACAGCACAGACAATGTCTTAATCTTAGTCTTTCCTCGGGTCAGTTATAGGTTGATAGATTTTAAGGCCAGATGTGACTATTAGGTCAATCTACTCTGACGTCCTTTATACCACAAACCATAGAATTCATCCCATTACTGCTGCATTGAGCTGAATACCTGAGTCCCTGTGGCAGTTGGTTAACCTTTGCACGGCCCACACAGAACCATTCTCCCTGGTTCTGGCCAGCTACAGGGTTAAGTGTTGGGGGAAAGTTTACATTAACTTTTCATTTCCTGGTCTGCAGAGGTTTAAGTTTACTCACCGTCCATATGGTGCAAGGCAGGAGACAGCATTGGGCAACCTTAACGCTGCATTAATGTAGCTTATGAGCATTTAGTTTCCTGTTTTTAAAAATGGATGCTTTTGCCGCTATAGCTGTGTCTGTAATTGAGCTTTGGCCAGCAGAGCCATGTTGGATGATGTGCGTGTGTGCGCGTGCGTGTGTGTGCACTTTTTCCCAGCCTTAAACAATAGAGCTGGACTGGCAAAGCTTTTAAGAGCTACCTAAGACCTACCTAACTAGTTCCTTGACAGACACCTGACACGCCACCTTTGGGTGAACGAATATGCGTGTACCTGGTCTGTGGGATCCCAGTAAAACATTAGGCACCCTGTGCCCTCTGCCAGGTGGCATCAAGAGGTCCATGATGAGTCACATCCTTCTCCTCCTCCAGTCGCTGCATTAGAGTGTCTTTAGAATGAGCCGGCTGACCCCCGTTCCAGCCTTCTGTTTGGGTTCCACGGGGCTCTGTCCTTGGGCCTCTTCTTTTCTTCCTCTGCACCTTATTTCTGGGGAATCTCAGCCGCACACACACATTCAACTACCATCTCTGTGCTCCTAACTCCCAGTTCTGCCTCCCTGCTCCTGGCCTGCCTCCTTGTGTCGCAACTGAAATCTCGGCCCCTCTCTCATCTCCTCACTGATGTCCAGCCATCAGCTAAAGATCAACAGCTGAAGCAAAGCTCTTAATATTTCCCCCAAGCCCTCCCCCCACCTTCTTTCTCTACCGCCGCAGACAGCACCATTGTGCTGCCTGTCACTCAGGCCCATAACTGTGCAATACCTTTGTCACGGAGCTTCCTCTGGGGCCTCCTATCAGGCTGTGCCTACACCTGGCATTTTCTTTTTGCGTAACATCCTTAACAATTGGCCTTTCCTATCCATCCGCACAGCTAGAGCTCTTAGTCATCCTCTCCTGTCTCAGTTACTCCAACAGCCTTTTCTCTGACCTCACCTTGCGCGTCTCCATTCAGAAGGAAAAAGCGCCCTCCTGGTCCTCGAACATGACTTATGAGGGAAGGTTGAAAGAACTGGGCATGTTTTTAATTTTGAGAAAAGAGTGAGTGGGGAACTGAGAACTGTCTTCAAATATGTCAAGGGTTGTTATAAGAGAGCAGTGATTAATTGTTCGTCACGTCCACTGAAGGTAGGAGGAGAAGTAATTGGCTTGATCTGCTGCAAGGGAGGTTGAGGGTGGGTAATACAAAAACCTTTCCAGCGATAAGGATAGGGAAGTGCTGGAATGGATTACAAAGAGAGGTTGTGGAATTCTTGTCCCAGGATGGTTTTAAGAACAGGTCAGACAAACTTCTGGCACCTGATCCTGCCGCAGGGCGATGGGAATGGAGAAGATGACTTCTTGAGGTCCCTTCCAGCCTATATTAGAAGATTTTAGGATTCATTGCCTTAGCCCTTCGCTTTGATCACGTCTCCTGGTGGAGAATTCGGACCATTTTTGTGGATTGGCTGCGGGTACAAATTTTGTTCCTAGAACCCTGAAAATCTGCAGATATCCATGGACCCTTTTTGCGGATCGCAGATCGGATGTGGATATAAATTTTGTATCCATGCAGGGCTCTACCTGTCTTAAGTTGTAGGTATAGACAGAAGTAAATCTATTTCGTACACAGTGACTACATCTGAAATAACATATGAGATCACCATAACAATGATCAATGAATGATAAAACGAACTAATTGGCTCCATGAACCACGGAGACTTTTCCTTTTCCATCCCCACCTGCGAGAGCCGCCGTCTCTCTTCTCTTCGAATTTGTCCCTCCTGAAGTCATAGAATCATAGAACTTAAGATCAGAAGGGACCATTATGATCATCTAGTCTGACCTCCCGCAAGATGCAGGCCACAAAAGCTGATCCACCCACTCCTGAAATAATTCTCTCCCTTGACTCAGCTGTTGAAGTCCCCAAATCCTGATTTAAAGACTTCAAGTAGCAGATAATCCTCCAGCAAGCGACCCCTGCCCCATGCTGTGGAGGAAGGCGAAAAACCTCCAGGGCCACTGCCAGTCTACCCTGGAGGAAAATTCCTTCCCGATCCCAAATATGGCGATCAGCTGAACCCCGAGCATGGGGGCAAGACTTTCAATATCCCAACATTGACCCTCGGTACTAATTACCAGTGATCGCACGTTATTGACCTATTGGCTAAATCATGTTATCCTATCAAACCATTCCCTCCATAAACTTATCAAGCTTAATCTTAAAGCCAGAGAGGTCCTTCACCCCCACTGTTTCCCTTGGTAGGCTGTTCCAGAATTTCACTCCCCTGATGGTTAGAAACCTTCGTCTAATTTCAAGCCTAAACTTCCCGACTGCCAATTTATATCCATTTGTTCTCGTGTCCACATTAGTACTGAGCTGAAATAATTCCTCTCCCTCCCTGGTATTTATCCCTCTGATATATTTAAAGACAGCAATCATATCTCCTCTTAACCTTCTTTTGGTTAAGGAAAACAAACCAAGCTTCTCAAGTCTCCTTTCATACGACAGGCTTTCCATTCCTCGGATCATTCTAGTGGCCCTTCTTTGTACCAGTTCCAGTTTGAATTCATCCTTCTTAAACATGGGAGACCAAAACTACACACAGTACTCCAAATGAGGTCTCACCAACGCCTTGTATAACGGGACTAGCACCTCCTTATCTCTACTAGAAATACCTCGCCTAATGCATCCCAAGACCGCATTAGCTTTTTTAACAGCCACATCACATTGCCGACTCATAGTCATCCTGCGATCAACCAGGACTCCGAGGTCCTTCTCCTCTTCTGTTACTTCCAACTGGTGCGTCCCCAGCTTATAACTAAAATTCCTGTTAGTCATCCCTAAATGCATAACCTTACACTTCTCACTATTGAATTTCATCCTGTTACTAATACTCCAGTTTACAAGGTCATCCAAATCTCCCTGGAGGATATCCCGATCCTTCTCCGAATTGGCAATACCTCCCAACTTCGTGTCATCCGCAAACTTTATCAGCCCACTCCTACTTTTGGTTCCGAGGTCAGTGATAAATAGATTGAATAAGATCGGACCCAAAACCGAACCTTGAGGAACTCCACTGGTAACCCCCCTCCAACCCGACAGATCACCCTTCAATACGACCCACTGCAGTCTCCCCTTTAACCAGTTCCTTATCCACCTCTGGATTTTCATTTCGATCCCCATCTTTTCCAATTTAACCAGTAATTCTTCATGCGGTACCGTATCAAACGCCTTACTGAAATCAAGATATATTAGATCCACCGCATTTCCCTTGTCTAAAAAATCTGTTACTTTCTCAAAGAAGGAGATCAGGTTGGTTTGGCACGATCTACCTTTCGTAAAACCATGTTGTAATTTGTCCCAATTGCCATTGACCTCAAGGTCCGTAACTACTCTCTCCTTTAATATTTTTCCATGACTTTACATACTACGGATGTTAAACTAACAGGCTTGTAGTTACCCGGGTCACTTTTTTTTCCCCTTCTTGAAAATAGGAACTATATTAGCTAATCTCCAGTCAAACGGTACAACCCCCGAGTTTAGAGATTCGTTAAAAATTATCGCTAATGGGTTCGCAATTTCACTCACCAATTCCTTTAATATTCTACGATGAAGATTATCCGGGCCGCCGGATTTACTACCGTTAAGCTGTTCAAGTTTGGCTTCTACCTCGGATACTGTAATTTCCAACCCCGCGCCTTCTTCCCATCAGTCACTCTGCCACTATTCCTAAGCCCTTCATTAGCCTCATTAAAGTCCGAGGCAAAATACTCGTTTAGATATTGTGCCATGCCTAGTTTATCCTTAATCTCCACTCCGTTTACAGTTTTAAGCGGTCCCACTTCTTCTTTCTTGGTTTTCTTCCTATTTATATGGCTAAAAAACCTTTTACTATTGGTTTTAATTCCCTTCGCAAGGTCCATCTCTACCCGGCTTTTGGCCTTTCTCACTGCTTCCCTACAACCTCTGACCTCAATAAGGTAGGTTTCTTCACTGATCCCTCCCATTTTCCACTCCTTGTACGCTTTCTGTTTTTTCTTAATCACCCCTCTGAGACACTTGCTCATCCAGCTCGGTCTAAAACTGCTACCTAAGGACCGTTTTCCCTTTCTCGGGATACAGGCCTCTGACAGCTCCTGCAACTTCAACCTGAAATAATCCCAGGCGTCTTCCGCCTTTAGATCCCTAAATATGTTAGTCCAATCCACTTCCCTAACTAGTCGCCTCAATTTAGTAAAGTTAGCCCTTTTGAAATCGTAAACCTTAGTCTCAGATGCAATTTTGTTTATCCTTCCATTTATTTTGAACCGAATTAGCTCTTGATCACTCGAGCCAAGGTTGTCCCCTACAACCATTTCCTCAACAAGGTCCTCACTACTCACCAAAACCAAATTTAAAATGGCATCCCCCCTCGTCGGTTCAGCTACTACTTGATGAAGGAATTCATCAGCTATCACGTCTAGGAAAAGCTGAGCTATTATTATTACTAGCATTTGTTCCCCAATCTCTATCCGGGAAGTTAAAATCTCCCATGATCATACAGTTCCTATTAGTATTTACCTCCTTAAAAACATTAAAGAGCTCTCTATCCATCTCCAGGCTAGATCCCGGCGGTCTATAGCACATGGCCTGATTCTTATTTTTCACATTCTCCTTTGGCAGAAGAATTGGTCTGTGGCTCTTGAATTACACCATCTAATTTCCCAGCTTTCTCCACACACAGTGTTTTTTATGCTCCCTCCCTTTATACCAGACTCACTAGGTTCCCTAATGCCGCAGGATGTGCTTTCCTGACATCTAATGCTGCTGAGATCCTGCCTTCAGTGATATCCCTGCCCTTCCTGGCCCTTACTCCACTGAACCCCCCAGCCCATGCTTCCTGTTCCCAGCTTCCCCTGGACTCTCTCTTTGGCTCTGGACCTGTCTGTCAGCAAGAAGCAGTGCCAGGGACACTTGCCCTCTGTCTGGAGTCTTCACTTTCTGGGAAATGCAGTTCCAGTCTCTGTTTTTTAGGAGCCACTTTGATAATGAGTGTCTGGCTGTGTGTGTTCCCAGCAAAGATGGGGATAGTTAAATCCCTCCTAAGCAGAGTGTTCTGCACCTTTGAGCACCTGGGGAGCTGGCCTGCCATTTTATTGTTTAAAATGGACTGGGGTTAAACTAATAGAATGTTTTTTATGATGATAAATGACCTATGAATTCCCCTGATCTCCTTTGTTTTCTTTCCCTTGAGCAGGGTTTCCAGTTTCCCAACCCTCTGTGATCTTCCAGCTGGAAGGAGGGGAAGAGCCGTGGGTCCTGGATCTCCCTGGTTCAGTGGAAAGCGAGATCCTGGGAAGTCCCTGCACAGGTGAGGAAACATTAAACCAACCCAGAAACTGTAAGTGCCTGAGAGAACCTGCTGGGATTCCCCACACAGACTCTGTGAGCTCAGGACAGTCCCCAGCAGATCTCACTCCCGCTTCCTACAGATGATGATTGACACCTTGGCTGGAGCTCCCTCCTTCCTACTGAGTGTTTGGATGGGATGTGGGCAGGGCCGGGCGTGGGAAATGGCACCTGGGGCAAACTTGCATTTTGGTGCCCCTGGATCCCATGGGCTCCTAGGCAACCCACGTTCCCTTCCCCCCAACCTCTGCACTGTGTCCCTTTGCCCCAAATGCCTGCTCCCCCTCCTGCACCCCTAATCCCTACAACCCCTTCATTCCTAACCTCTGCCCCCCTCGTGCACCCAAACACCTGCCCCCTCCTGAGCCCCTAACCCCTGCACTGTGCCCCCTTCACCCCAGCCCTTGCACTCCACTCCTGTGCCGCAGTCATTAATGGTCTGGAGGATGGCGTGGTCTGCACTGTCAGCAAGTTTGCAGATGAAAACCTGTCTTATGAAAGGAGACTGAAAGAGCTTGGCTTGTTTAGCCTAACCAAAAGAAGGTTGAGGGGGATATGATTGCTCTTTATAAATATATCAGAGGGATTAATATTAGGGAGGGAGAGGAATTATTTAAGCTTAGTACCAATGTGGACACAAGAACAAATGGGTATAAACTGGACACTAGGAAGTTTAGACTTGAAATTAGACGAAGGTTTCTAACCATTAGAGGAGTGAAGTTCTGGAACAGCCTTCCAAGGGGAGTAGTGGGGGCAAAAGACATATCTGGCTTTAAGACTAAGCTTGATAACTTTATGGAGGGGATGGTATGATGGGATAGCCTAATTTTGGCAATTGATCTTTGATTATCAGCAGGTGAGTATGCCCAGTGGTCTGTGATGGGATGTAAGATGGGATGGGATCTGAGTTACGGCAGATAATTCTTTCCTGGGTGCTGGCTGGTGAGTCTTGCCCACATGCTCAGGGTTTAGCTGATCACCATATTTGGGGTCGGGAAGGAATCTTCCTCCAGGGCAGATTGGCAGAGGCCCTGGAGGTTTTTCGCCTTCCTCTGCAGCATGGGGCACGGGTCACTTTCTGGAGGATTCTTTGCAGCTTGCGGTCTTCAAACCACAATTTGGGGATTTCAATAACTCAGACATAGGCTAGGGGTACAGTTTTGGGCCCCACACTACAAGAAGGATGTGGAAAAATTGGAAAGAGTCCAGCAGAGGGCAACAAAAAATGATTAGTGGGCTGGAGCACATGACTTATGAGGAGAGGCTGAGGGAACTGGGAATGTTTAGTCTGCAGAAGAGAAGACTGAGGGGGGATTTGATCACTGCTTTCAACTGCCTAAAGGAGGGTTCCAAAGAGGATGGATCTAGACTGTTCTCAGTGGTAGCAGATGACAGAACAAGGAGTAATGACCTCAAGTTGCAGTGGGGGAGGTCTAGGTTGGATATTAGGAAAAACTATTTCACTAGGAGGATGGTGAAGCACTGGAATGGGTTCCCTAGGGAGGTGGAGTCTCCTTCCTTAGAGGTTTTTAAGGCCCGGCTTGACAAAGCCCTGGCTGGGATGATTTAGTTGGGAATTGGTCCTACTTTGAGCAGGAGGGTGGACTAGATACATCCTGAGGTCCCTTCCAACCCTGATATTTTATGGTTCTATGCAGCCCTTCACTGCTACCCCCTGCACCACTCTCCTGTGCCCTCAACCCCTGCACTGTGCCCCCTTTGCCTCTAACCCCGGCATCCCCCCCTGCACCCAAGTGGGGAACCTGACCTGGATGCACAAAGCAGCTGGCATTGCTGCTCGCTCCCCCACTGGACTGCTGCTCCCCCGCCCCACACAGCCCTGGGGGGCTGGGAGAGGGGAGCAAGGAGCGACGTCAGGGCTTCCTGCACCCAGGTCGCTTTCCCTGCAGGCTGCGTAAGGGGAGGGCAGGAGAGCAGCTGCTCCTGATGTCTCAGCACAGCCCAGGTGGGGAAGTGACCTGGATGCAGGGAGCCCTGGGGGTGTGTGTGTGTGTGCATGCACGCACTGTCTCTTTAGGAAAGTTCCCAGGGTCAGGAGCCTGAACTAGGCTTGTTCAGACAGAAGCAGCTGCTGGCAGCTCCGGCCCCAGAGAGGCAGCAGCACACACAGATTCCCCCTGTCCCGTCACCCCAGCTCAGTGGAAATCAGGTCCCCGGGTGGGGGGGAGGGGATCACCCCACCATCAATCAGCACCTCCCCCCTGCAGAGCAGTCAGGAGGATGCTCCCAGTCGGGGGTGGACGGGGCGACTCCGGAGGTGAACGGGGGGTTGGGGGGACAGGAACAGCAGCAGCTGCACACGTGGAGCAGGGTGGAGAGGGGCCCCTCTGCTCCGGAGCAGTCACCTGGCTCTGACGGCTGGTCGTCCAATTTCCCCCTGCAGCTCAGGTCTATCCCACTCCCCCACGCAGCTGCTTATCTGCCTCCCTGTGCCGCTTTCATCAGCCCAGCGAGCCTCTCGGCAGCAGGGCAGGTGGGACTCCAAACCCTGCGCCCGGCACCCCCTTGGGTACGGCCCCCCCTAAAGGCCGGTTCTGGGTGGGGAGCAGAATTGATCCCCTCCACTGTCCCCTGTGGGGAAGAGTTAGGGGGAGTTGAGTCCCTGATTTTTATTTTCTGTCTCTCCAGCACTTACTTGGGTTTGTTCTCTGCCTTTCCATCCCCAATTCTGAGATTTCTCCTCTCTTCTAGCAGGTGATGGGGTGGTGAGGGAGAGCGAGGAGCAGAATCCTCACCAGGAAGATGCTGAGCTCGCCGAAGTGCATGGGGAATTACTGCGAAGATCCAAAGGGAGTGTGTCCAGCCCCCGTGAGCAGGGAAAAGCTGGTGAAAGTTACCTCAGACCAGAGAGAGAGCAGGGAAACCACTCAGAGGAGAGAGTGGATGAACCCATTAATTGTCAGGGAACTCACAGGGACCTCAAGGAAACTACGTCCCAGGAGAAAATCCTCACGGAAAAGCGAGAGACTACGTGTAGTGAGTGTGGGAAAAACTTCCACTACCGCTCAGCCCTTATTCAACATGAGATAATCCACACGAAAGAGACACCCTACGAATGCTGTGAGTGCGGGAAAAGCTTCGTTCAGAGCTCAAACCTTATTATCCATCAGCGGATCCACACAGGAGAGAGACCCTATGAATGCAGTGAGTGCGGGAAACGTTTCACTCACCTCTCCTCCCTTCTCTCTCACCAGAGTCCACACGGGAGAGAGACCCTATGAATGCAGTGAGTGCGGGAAAAGCTTCTCTCGGAGCTCAACCCTTGTTACACATTAGAGTCCACACCGGAGAGAGACCCTATGAATGCTGCGAGTGTGGGAAAAGCTTCACTCATAGCTCAGGCCTTTCTAAACATCAGAGAATCCATAAAGGAGATAAACTTCATAAAAACCTTCTCTAGAGCTGTCAGGAGATTTTTTTTTTCTTTAATTCTTTTGACAGTTCCCAGGCAGTGAGTGTTAAGGCTGTTTGCATCTTTTGTACATTGTGGTCCCTCAGCTCCCACATGAGTTGCCCACTTTTGAAGCTCGCCCGTCTTTGGGGTGGATCCTGTGGTCCTTTGTATCAACTCCATTGTCCTGCGAGTCATGGGAGTGGGTGTCCTTTCTACCAGGAATGTCATCACCCCAGGTAGGGGAGATGGAGGCTGTCTTCAGCCAGCTATGTTGAGGTAAAATCTACCTGAGCCTCATCACTGTGGTTGCCATGGAGTTAGCTAGCTTGAGTTCACTTTCCTGATGTAAAAAGAGAACTATTCTTGCACTAAAGACATGGGCCATGGAAAGTAGGTGGAGTTATCTTGCACATTGTCTCCTGATCTGACCTAACCACTGTCACATTTCCTTGTCTAAACAAACCTGGAGATTCACATTTGTACTCCTCCTCCCAGTGCAAAGTTATTGTTCGAGTTGCCACATTCCTCTTTGAGGACAGATTGTCTCATTCCCAGTTGTTCTCACATTACCCTGGATTGTGAAGAACAGCAGTTATTTTGTTGACTTTTTTCTCATTTAAAATATATTTAAATATGATGAAGAGCTGGAGCAGTGTCAGGGAAATAAGGGTCATTTTAGGCTCTGTGACACTGGAAGGAGATGGGGCGACTCAGACATTCCATCCTTCCCCATCACCCCAGAACTGTTACCTTGTGCCTGAGCCATTCAGAGTTCACCCTTTCATATTCCTTCACTTCCCAAAGTGTCCGGTGAGGTAGTATTCTTAGCTGTCTGTGCTTGGGAATGGTGCTTGTACGTCTTTGATCCTAAAGTAGAGTCAGTCTGGCAGGAGATGAAAGTGTCACAGACTTGGAAGGGGATTTCAAATGGATCCCAGCATCATTCAAATCCCCTTTTCCCTCTATTAGCAAAGCCTCTTCTGGAAAGGTTGGCTGTTCCCGCCCCCATGAAGATGCTAAAAACTTTTGTAAATAACACTAATGAGACAGCACTGAGTGAAGCAGGTTTTATGGGAGAATCTCTCATCCTGATTCTGAGTTACCAGATGTAACCTACTCTGGAATTTCCCTTTAAATGAAAATGAAAGTGGCTTCTACCTCTCTATGATACGGGTTTTCTATTTTTCATGAAGGCTCCTTGGTCACATAACTGCCCAGGTATTTCTTTGCCAAGGTATTTGTGACCCAGTCCTTACAGGAGGTTACTCCTGAAGAGATCGCCTAGCTAATCCCAACACTTGGCAAATGCTGTCCGGGATGAGGTGCATCCACCCTGCATTGGCACTGCTAGTGTTAACTGCACCCTGTGGGCTGAAGAGGCCACACACCCTCACCCTCTCTGGGCATGCTCCCACTGGAGACAGAGTATAAAAGGGAGCAGCTCAGCTCAGCCCAGCCTGGGGAGAACAAACCTATGTTGTTGGCACGGGGTGTGTGGGGGGAAGCCCAGGGCTCGGTCGGCAAGAGCATGTGGGGGGGAGCCCAGAGGTGGGGTAGGGGCAGCCAAAATTTTTTTTGTAGGAGCGGATCATTATTATCCCTACTCGAAAGAGGGAGAAGCTAAGGCTGAGAAAGAAGAATTGACTTGTCTTAGGTCACACGGCCAGTCAGTGGCAGAGTTGGGAATAGGACCCAAGAGCCCTGATTTTCAAACTAACCATCAGATCTTGAATTTCATACATTGAATGACCTGAATAAAGTGCTCTCACATGAGCTCCAGACCAACAACAGTGCACAGTAATTATTCAGCAAGTATTTGAGGAGAACTGCAATGTTAGAGAGAATCATGAACTGCTCAGAGACAATTAATGCAGAGAAGCCGCAAAATTCATCAAACATAGAACTGGTTCTGACTTATTTCCCTGGTCTTAAAAGAGAACAAGGACCTGAGTCTCCTCCCTGTCAATAACCCCCTGCTTAGCCAATCGGGGTAGAGACTGAGGACGGGAGGCTGAGGGTTCTCACCAGAGAGCCCAAAGGATGGCCCAGGTCACTGGTGGGGATCACTGCCCGAGCTCTATTTCAGCCTGTAGAGGAGCAGACTCACCCCTGCGGCACCTCCTGCTGGTGACTTCCAGGAATTAGCTCTCCCAGCTCTGGAGCACACTCTGTAGGCTGGTGATCCACTTGAGCTTTTCACCCCATGTCCCTCCCAAGACCTGGTGCCTCTTTATCTGAAGTGATGCCCCCTGGCAGTAACTCCTTTCTCTCAGAGTCTCCCCTTGTCAGGGGAACCCCCAACCACTATCCCCACCTCATCTCAGTACCAGGCTACTGCCAGTCATTGTCTAGCCCTGCACCCTGGGGCAGACTGCAGTATCAGCCACGCATCACTGGCAAGGAGGGTTTGGACCTGCTGCCTTGGCCTACCCCTGGGCTGCCCCCTGCAACCCCCAGAACCTATTAGCCCTTTGCTAGGCTGCAGCCTGGGGCTTTCCAGGCTGGAGCTCCCCAGCTCCTCTGCCTTTCCCCAGCCCTGCTTCACTCAAGTACCCTCTGTCCAGCCCCCTGCAGCCAGGTCCTTCTCTCGCTACAAGCAGAGGGAGACTGACTGGGCTCCTGGCTCACAGCCTCTTATAGGGGCCAGCTGGGCCTGATTGGGGTTTGGCCCCCGCTGAGCCTGCTTCCCCCAATCAGCCCAGGCTCCTTGCCCCAGCCCCAGCCCTCTCCTGGCCTGTTTTAAGCCCCGAAGGGCAGGAGCAGGTAACCACACCCCCAACACTGCCCCTATACCGGCTCCTCTCCAATTTCCTGTTGCGTTTCTGGCTGCACTTTTCCCCTCACCTCCTTCTCCACGCACTCCCTATCCGTGGCCCCACAAAGTCGTGAGACCTCCTGGTCAACCTCCTCCTCGCCCTGGCAAAAATGGCCATCTACGTGACCAGGGAGAGGCAGTTGGCCAATGGGGACTCCTGCGACTGTGGGGCTTGTTTCGATCCTTAGTCCGTTCCCGTCTCCGGGCGGAGTTCCTCTGGGCGGCGTCCGCTGGCTCCCTTGATGCCTTCGAGGGGCTGTGGGCGCTGTCCGGGGTTCTCTGCTCGGTGTCCCCGTCAGGCTCCCTTCTTATGACCCTTTGACCGCACTCCTGTCCCTGTTCTTTTATTAGTTGTCCCCCCAATTAGTGGGTTTCTGATGCCCTGTTGAACCTCCCCTTAGGCTGGGGGGGGGGATCCGTTAGCATGGGGCGGGCTTCCGCCCGCCCTGTTTCCCGGAAACCCAATAGATACAGAGCTGCAGAGCCCTCCCCCACAACACACACACACACACATACCTACCGGTGTTGGGAGGGGAACAGGAGAAAGTACAAAAGAAGCAAGAGACGAAGAGAAAGGAGGGAGGGAGGAAAAGGTGAAACAAAAAGGACAAACCCCAATGTCCCCAGTGATTCTAAGGCGGAGTTCCTCCCAGGTGTGCAATAAAATTCTGCCTCCTTAAGCTCGTGTTTTCCATGCCTAGAAAAAACTCTCACCAGATGGATCAACTAAACAGGTTTCAAACCTCCAGGAGGCTCTTACCTTCTAAACAGGGACGGCTGTTTTCTAGTAAAATCACTAAAAGGGAAGGAGAAAACTCGAAAGAGGTTCCTCCTGGTGCTCACGTCCGTGAACCCGAATACTCTCTCAGTCCTCAGAGAAAGACCTGGAGAAGGAGACTTGCTGCAGCAAAGCCACAGGGGTCTCTGAGGTTTCTCTGGCCCCTCGCCCCGTCCTGCCTGGCTGATGTCAGCATCTCTCTGTGAGGTCACCACCTCCCCACCACCTTGGACCAATAGGCTGAGGTCCTGCAAAAGGCCTTTGTGATGTCACTGCCACACCCCTCCCTCGCTGGGCTAATGTCCTGCCCCTGGCCAGTGACGCTGGGCCCAGGCTCAATGGCAGGTGTCAGAGCCGCGGCATCAGGAGATGTAGAACCTTCGGTGGGGCCCCCGCCCGGGAAGGAACACGGTCCCCCCGCACCAACGAGGGACACCCCTGGTAGCTCGGGTCCCAGCCACAAAGCACCGGCCGTCGCCTCGACAGGTTGGGCGGCCATCAGCAGGATGCCGTCCACAGCTGGGCAGGTTGAGGATTCCAAGGGACCCTTGGAGGCGGGAGCGGGCGCAGCAGGAGGGACACTGGAGCTCGGGGAAGGGGAGCTGGGGTGAGGTCGGCCAGGGCGAGGCCTGCTGGCAGGATGTCGTCCTCCCCCAGGGTTACCGGGGGTCAGACCCAGGGCCTCAATCTCCTCAAAGATAGAAGGGAGCTCACCCCCCACCACCCCAGGGTCCTCCCCCACTCGCGCCCGAGGCAGCGCTCACATCGGGCGTTGCAGGGGGCACAGGCGGCAAGGAACAGGGGGGCCTCATTGGAGGCCTCCGCAGGGAGGGACTGCGGAGGAGGGATGGTGGTACCTTCCGGTGCTGCCACATCTTCCCCAGCCGGCACTGGCAGATGGGCCGACCCCGTGGGCAAGGTGGAAGGCTCGGTGTCTGCAGCCCCCTTTCTGGTCTTGCGGGGGGCTTCCGTGTCCGGTGGCACGAGCGGAGCCCGAGCCTGCCGCTTGCCCCGCTTACCCTGTACTCGGGTCCAGCCCTCCATGGCATCGCCTGCGGGTTGGTCGACAGGGGTTGGGTCAGGGGGCAGGGATGATGGTTTGGGGGCTCGGAGAGGCACAGGTGGGACAGCAGGAGGGTGGGAAGAGTCCCCCTGGGGAAAGCCCCCTCCCACACCCGGCAGTACCCCTGCCGCACCCTCCTCCACAGGCCCCGCCAGAGTGCAGGCAGCAGACGCAGGAGCAGTGGTGGGCTGAGGAGGAGGAGGGGTGGCTCTGGGCACAGGGCGGGCAGGGGGTGCCGGCGATGACGGGGCCGGCACCCTGCCGGAGCTCAGGGGTCCTGGGTGCTCCTCCGTGCCGGGCCAAAGGGCAGTCCCTCCGAACGTGCCCCGTCGCCTGGCAGAGGTAACACCGGGCCTCCCCCGTGGAGTAATGCACCCGGTAATGGGCCCCCTGATAGGGGACCAGGAAAGACCCCTCGAGTGCCTCTCTGCCACGCACCGCCGGCAGCAGTTGAAGCTGCACCTGCCGGCGGAACGAGAGGACATGACAGAGGGCGGGGTCTTTGCAGCCCAAGGGGAGAGGGCTCATAACAGAAAGGGGCTTCCCCAGGGTAGAGAGGGCGGGTAACAGGGCGGCATTGGGAAGGAAGGGAGGGATGGAGGTCAGGACCACAAGGACACCCAGGTCCTCCTGTTGTTCTAGGGGGACGAACACGCCCCCCCACTGCCACGACCTTCTCCATCGCCTCCTGGGCGGCGGCCTCCGAGGCAAGGAAGACGACCACCTTGCTGTACATTTTGGAGGCCGCCACGATGGCCGTGGGCCCCACCACCCTCGCCAATGCCCGCACGTAGGTCTCCACGTGGGGCGAGGCGGGCACCAGGAGGCAGCGGACGCCGTGCTTCCGGGTCAAGGTGGGGAAGGGGCTCCGGCCACTGTAGATGGTACCGGAGTCGGCGGTCGAGGGAGATGACATAGTGGCAGGCGGGGGGCCGCCGCCACCTGGGCGTATGCTCTGGGGGCAAGGGGAAGGGCACCCACAGAGCTGGTGGAGGGGACAGCGGGGAGGGGCGCCGCGGCCGGTAGCGGGGCTGCGGCAGCGGGGGCAGGCTCCGCCATGGAGGGCTTAGTCTTCCTAGCGGGGCCCTTTGCCTTCTTTTAGCCCTGGCCCTTTCCGCCGGCTGGGGGGGGCTCCCCCAGAGGCAGAAGGGGCGAGGGATGTGGCAGCAGCAGAGGGCACCCCGTCGCCCGCTGCTGGCGGTGCCTCAGCGGGCGTGGTGGCAGGTGGTCCGGCAGCGGCAGTTGAGGTCGAGACTAGGGGGTTTTTTGGGGGGAGCAGATGGGGAGGGGACAGGCATTGTGCCAGGGGTCCCACCCGCTGCGTCTCCCGCCATGCTGCGTAGGGAGGGAGAGAGGGAGGGGGAAGGGGAAACAGGTCACCACTCCTCCCTGCTAGGCTGTGGGCAGGGGAGGAGGGTGCCAAGATGGGAGGGGCAGATAGGGGAACTATCAAGGACTGGGCGGAGGGGGGGGGTCAATCACCAATACAGGATCGAAATCCGGCTCCTCTAGCTGCACTAGGGGAGGGGGAGGGAAGCAAGAGCAATGGGGGGTGCAGTGCAATAGGGGCAAACTCAAACAGGGAGAAGCAGGGGTGCACGAGGGGAGGGGCTAATCAGGGTGAGGGGCCGCGGAGGGAGGGGAGCAACCAGGCTGGGAGTGGGGCAGAGGGACCAAGGGGCTGGCTTCAGGGCTGGGGCAGGACAAACAAAGCTGCAAAGGGAGATGGGTGGGGCAGGCCAACAAACTGAAGCTGGGTGTGGGGAGGTTACGAGGGGCGACGGGGCAGGCAACAAGGGGCAAAGCCAGGGGCCAGTTGCAGAGGAAGGGGTCAGTCCGGGGGCGGGGCGGTATGTGAACCCACGAGCACTCGTGCAAAGTCAATATGGGGCTGGCTGCTGCTGGAGGTCCAAACGGTGGCAATAGGGAGTGGCAGGCCAGGCGAGCAGCTGAGTCCCAGAGGCAGATGGTAAGTGGCCTGCGGAGGTAGTGGAGGGGGCAGCGGTGGTGGTGGGGCTGGGGGGGGACACAGATGGACCAGGGGGCAGGCTCCACGCCACACCCCCTGTGTGCCCCACACACACAGTCTGAACCCCACCACTAGAGCACAGTTAGAGAGTTACTTAGTCTGCGATGGCCCCCTCCACAGTGGTCTCCAGAGTCCTGTGCGCTCCCCAGCAGCCAGTGGTCCTCGTAGTCCTCTTCCTCCTCCAGGCTCCAGCAGCTCCCCAGGGCAAACACAGCTCCAGCAGCAGCAGCTCCTCCGCCAGCAGCCCCGATGGCCAGGCAGGAATGACCCCCCCAGGTGTTAGCTGCAGTGGTGGAGGGGTCCTGGCTTCTCCTCCAGCGGTGGGGAGGGGGCAGGCCAGCAAGGCCCCACCCCTCGCTCCGCAGCAGTGGCAGCAGCAGCCCCGGAAGGAGCAGTCCAGCCCGCAGCAGCAGCCCAGGGCGAGGGAGCTCCAGCCAGCAGGGCAGCCCGAGAAGGGGGGAGCCCCCAGCCCGCAGGGCAGCCCAGGGACACAGAGTACTCCCGGCAGTGGGGTGCTTACCCTGCTCCTGCCCTGCGGGGCAGAAGCAGCCCAGGAGAGGGCTGGGGCTGGAGCAAGGAGCCTGGGCTGATTGGGGGAAGCAGGCTCAGCTGTGGCCATGCTCCAGTCAGGCCCAGCTGGCCCCTATAAGAGGCTGTGAGCCAGGAGCCCAGTCAGTCTCCCTCTGCTTGTAGCGAGAGAAGGGCCTGGCTGCAGGGACCCAAGCAAGACACCTAGAGTGGGAGCAGGGATGGGGAAGGGCCAGAGGAGCTGGGAGCTCTGGCCTGGAAAGCCCCAGGCTGCAGGCCTGACTATAGGCTGAATAGGTGCAGGGCTGCAATGGGGCAGCCCAGGGGGAAGCAGAGGCAGCAGGTCCAAACCCCTTTGCCTGTGATGAGTAGCTCATACTGCAGTCTGCCCCAGTGAACGGGGGCTGCATGGAGACTGGGCAGTAGCCGAGACTGAGGTGACGTGGGGATAGTGGGAGGGGGAGACCCAGAACTGGGGGGGTTCTGCCAGGGGGTACTGCCAGGGTAAAAGGGGCACCGGGGTCCTGGGAGGGACAGGGGGCCAGCTGCGGTAAGGCAGATCACCGGCCTGCAGAGGGCGCTCTGACGGCTGGAGAGCTAATTCCCAAGAAGACCAGCAGGAGGCGCCGTCAGGTGCGTCTGCCCCCGCTTACATTGGGGAATTGATTCTATGACAAGAGGAGACGTAACCTATCCCAAAATGATCTCCCTCCTTCAGTTCAGTGACAGCCTGAAACGTTACTTATCCCGGCAGAGCCGGAGGATTGAAAGCAGCTACATCAAATCCCTGTGTAGCTAGCAGGAATGAACACAAACACTCCCTGCTATCTGAAGAAATGTTTAGTTTTACCCTTGGTAAACTAGAAGTCTAAAGGGAAGGAAGGTGGTGCCATATATAAAGAGTGAAACACAAAACAATTATCATAGTTATGCCCATAGTGACTGCAAAATATTTCTATATTCTTCTTATCCTCAGTGTATTATTTTCTCTGGCGTCCATACATGGACTATACCTTGACCAAGAAATTTGAATCTCGATAAAATAATATACAGACAAGCAATAGGAAAGTGGAAACTACAGTGATAGAACAACAAAGAAATGAGGATTTCAGACCCCAGCTATTGATAAGTGAGTTGTTGCCAGACAGGATGCTATCATGGTAGAGGTTGTGGATGCTGGTTGCTTAACTGTCTGGCCCCCAGGGCAGGATTTTGAGGGTCTCCGAATGTCAGCACCCATCTTTTGTTTGCTTAAAACGCGAGCAGGGAGATTCCAACACCGCAGAACTCATGGAACTCCAGGAAACGTGTAACTTTAGGTCCGGGTGAGTGTGCCTAAAAATCAGCTGTGCTGGAGAAGGTCTCTAGGAGTTGAAAGAGATGTGCCATCTTGGCCTCCCTAAAGAGTGTCATCAAATATGATGAAAACTAGCATTGATAAGTCACATTCTTTGTAGTGTTAGGATTGTGGACTGGTCCAAAGTGCCAGTTTTAAGACTCTTTTTTCCTCTCTCTTGGGTGTTCTGGTTTCTGCATAGAGACGTGGTTTCAAATCCCACTCCTGACATGACCATTTTCTTTTATCTGGACAAAATGGCCTCACTTCAATCTCCTTTGCAACAATAGAGCACCATTTGTTTAGCTTTTCTATTCCAGTAGTTGTGAGAGACGTTCCAAACTAGGGGGAAACAGGGTCTTTTCTCTCAACCGATCAATTTTTGTCTTCCTTCTTTCCAAGCCATTTTCTCAGATACAGCCGTATTTCCCACACTTTTTTGTTCAGCGTTCTTTGCTTTATGAAATTTTAGGGTCATCATTTAATTGCCACACAACTGTACTTATGAAGTGAAGTGAAACACAATATTTTTTGGATATTCTTGCAGAAGAGTTTTGCTTTCTGACCTGGAATTGAACAGGGGCTACCCAAGGGGGACAATGCTACTCCCTTTTCTTGCCTCATCCGAAAAAACATACATTCCTGATGCCCTTTGTTTCCTTGCCCTTTTTAGGGTAAATTTACACTTCTCAGAAGTAGAATCCTTTACAAAACCACTCAAAATCTCAGCTGTGTCGTAAGCAATGGCTTCCGGAAACATGCCCAGCTTTTCTTTAATTTGGTGACACGGGTCCAGGCAAGGGACTGGATACAGGCCTGGATCAGAATCTTCATTACCAGAGCTAGAATTTCTATTTAAAAATAGCTATTTTTCTGTTGCTATTAGATTTCCAACACTGATTTCATTTTATACACATTTTTTGCATCTATTAAGGATAAATTGAACAAAAATACCACTTCTCTTTCCTCAACACCTGCATCATGAAGGGGAGCATTCCGAATAGGAAAGATCTTCTGTGGGGCATGGGTTACAAAAATGCTTCGGGAACCAAATACATGGGCACTTTGCCAAGTTAAAAATCACTTAATGTGGAATTCTCTCCCCAAATCATCTGAGAAAATACTGACTTAAATAATTGAACTCCACTGTGATCATATGCACTTCCCTCAGTTAGTTGGGGTTCTGCTGTTGTTCACCATTTCCGAATAGAGATTTTAAATCACTGCTGTTTCTTTGTTAGCATGTGCAGTAAATTGGAGAGTTCTCCACTGTTGACAGAACTGCACTTGAACTGTCATCATGGAGGGGTGGGAAAAAGCAAAGCTGAAGTGACAAATGAGGATTTTAGGAAATGGTCATTTGTCTTCAATTCTCCAAGAAATCTGAGCTACGTCCTATTGAACTGAACTAATATCCAATTGGGTGAGCAAACAGCCTTCAGGAAAGAGAGAAACCCACATCACAGAGAGACAGAATACATGGCAATGAAAGTATCAAGAGAAATTCCAGAGCAGGTTACATCTGATTAGTTAGAATCAGGACAAGAGATTCTCCCATCACATTCTCCTCTGATCCATTCAAAGCAGCTTCACTCAGCACTCTCTCAATAGTCAGTTATATTATTTACAAAATTGTAAGCATCCCAGCATCCCATAACGGGGGACAAAATAGTCCTCTTGCAGGAAGTGGCTTTACCAATAGATGAAACCTGGAATTTAAACGCCAAATAATCACACTATGTTTGGGATCCATTTAAATTCCCCTTCCAGGTCTTTGACACTTTCATCTCCAGTCATAGCGACTCTGATATAGCAGGAAAGAAATCAAAGCATCATCGCCAAGCACGGACAGCTGAGAACTCTTCCTCATATGACATTTTGAGAAGTGGAGGGATAGAATGTGATGAAAATAAACTCTGCACAGAGAAGCCAAAATGTAACAGTTCTGGAGTGATGGGGAAGGAGGGAATCTCTGAACCACCCCATCTCCTTCCAGTGTCACAGAGGCTGAAATGACACTTTTTTCCCCTGCTCCTCTTTATTTAACTATAACATGAAAAATTCCCAATGTAACTGCTCTTTAGCACAACCCAGAGCAACGTGAGAACAACTGGCAAGGATTCAATCTGTATCACTGGCGACTCTAACAATCACTTTGCAATAGGAGGAAAGGTATAAATGTGATGCTCTCTGGTTCCTCATAAGAAGGGCACACTCCAGTTACTTGTGGGATAATTGAGTTGATAGAAAGGACAAATGGGCCCACCTCAAAAGAAGGCAAACTACAAAAGGCATAAATGGGCCACTCATCTGGCCAAGCTGAGGGATAACAGTGCTGCAAACAGTTCAAACAGATTAAAAAAGTTATTATGTGGGAATCAGGAAAAGTATGAAAGAAAAAAAATTGATAGCCCTAGAGGGTTTTATGGTGTTCACTGCCCTTGCAGATTCTCTGATGGCTAATATGAGCTGAGTGCCAAGAGAAGGTTTTTCCCACACTCACGGCATTCGTAGGGCCTGTTCCCCGGTGTGGATTCTCTGATGTCTAGAAAGGTGTGAGCTGGTAGTGAAGTTTTTCCCACACTCACAGCATTCGTAGGGCCTGTCCCCTGTGTGGCTCCTCTGATGAATAGAAAGGGTTGATGTTTGAGTGAAGGTTTTCCCACACTCACTGCATTTGTAGGGCCGGTCCCCTGTGTGGATTCTCTGATGAACAGAAAGGGCTGATCTACGATTGAAGGTTTTCCCACACTCATGGCATTCGTAGGGCCTGTCCCCCGTGTGGATTCTCTGATGTTCAGAAAGGTTTGATCTTTGAGTGAAGCTTTTCCCACACTCACGGCATTCGTAGGGCCTTTCCCCCGTGTGGATTCTCTGATGTTCAGAAAGGTTTGATCTTTGAGTGAAGCTTTTCCCACACTCAAGGCATTCGTAGGGCCTGTACCCTGTGTGGATTCTCTGATGAACAGAAAGGCGTGAGCTGCTAGTGAAGCTTTTCCCACACTCACTGCATTCGTAGGGCCTGTCCCCCGTGTGGATTCTCTGATGTCTAAAAAGGTGTGAGCTGCTAGTGAAGGTTTTCCCACACTCACGGCATTCGTAGGGCCTGTCCCCTGTGTGGATTCTCTGATGAACAGAAAGGGCTGATCTGCGATTGAAGGTTTTCCCACACTCACGGCATTCGTAGGGCCTGTCCCCCGTGTGGATTCTCTGATGTCTAAAAAGGTGTGAGCTGCTAGTGAAGGTTTTCCCACACTCACAGCATTCATGGGGCCTGTCCCCTGTGTGGATTCTCTGATGATTAAGAAGGGCTGAGTAGTCACATAAGTTTTTTCCACACTCTGTGCATGTATTTTTTCTCTTTCCAATGATGATTTCCTGCTTTGTTGTGGTTTCCTTGAGGTCCTTCTGAGTTCCCTCAGAGGAAATACGTTTACCCATTTTCACCCCCGGCTGGTTTCCTTGTTCTCTCTCTGGTCTGTGCTGAATCTCACAGGATTTTTCCTCCTCATGACTCCTGGACACATTGCTTTTTGATCTTTGCAATAATGCTCTGTGTTTATCCACTTGCTGAACATTTTTCTGCTGAGAATTCTGCTCCTCTTTCTCACATGCCATTGCATCACCTGCGGTGAAAAAGACAGAAACATCAAACAGGGATGAAAAGTGAAAAGCTAAAACAACCTAAGTGCTGGAGGGAGGTCAAATAAAAATCACAAACTGAACTCCCCCATACTCTTCCCAAAACAGGAGAGAGGAGGATCAATTTGGCTTTCAAATGCCATCCAAATTCTCAGGGGGAAGGGAGGAAGCTACTGCCTGGTGTCTGCTAGAATCTACGGGAAGCCATGAGCTATAATTACCCTGAGAATATTACCCCTGCTGGCAACAATAATGAACTGAGAGACCTCTCAAGGGCTTGGTAGGGCATCCCAGATGTTTCCTTCAGGCACTTTCACACTCAGAGTTGGTTTAATGTTTCCTCACCTCTGCAGGAAGATCTCAGGGTATGTTTTCCCTCTGAACCCTGCAGGTCTGAGACCCACGGCTCTTCCCCTTGTTCCAGCTGGGAGATCACATCAGGTTTGGAAAATGGAAACCCTGCTCAGATGAAAGAAAACAAAGGAGTTCCGTTGATTTCATAAAACTTTGTCATAAAAAAACATTCTATTAATTTAACTTTAATACTTAGTGTGACCCGGTGTGCCTGGGCTAGTCCTCACTGAAAATGCCAAGACCAGGGCAGGCTGAAAAAGGGAGAGCAGAGGCTCCCCAAACTGGTGGTTAACACGGAAGTTAAACTCACCGACCAGTCACCAACTGTGCTTCTGATCCCCCACACTGGTTATCGAGAAACTTGAAAAAGAAATCACACGGCCCCCTTTATTGCATCCCAGTTCTCTGGCTCCTAATCAGCACCGAGGTCCAGCACAGTGAGAGGTTATTTAAAAACTCTGCTCACATAAACAAAGTGTTCTTCTGACCCCAGAGTCAGTCACATTACCCGGTCAGTATAGGTTTGGATCTTACTCAAAATACTACGATGCCAGCCAGTCATTGGCATCTAAACTAAAGGTTTATAAGCAAGAAAGCATCTAAACTAAAGGTTTATTATAAAAGAAAAAGAAAAAGGGAGTTGTTAAATGGGAAAGCAGTCAGACACATTCAGAAATCTATACATCTGGTTCTTAGCAGTATTGGTGAGTTTCTGGCTTGAAAGGCTCTCTGGTACACATCCACATTATTCAGTCCTTTGTTCAAGCCTTCAGTTTGTAGAGAAGTTGCTCCAGAGGTAGGAAGGGGGATTGAAGACAAAATGGAGATGATGCAGCTGCCCTTTATATTCCTTTTGCCAAGTGGCTTCTAATTCCTGTGTCCCAAACACAAGCTTCACAGCACATGGCATGGAAAAGCCTTGGAGTTCTCAGTACACAGTGCAATACAGCATGGCCAGAGGGCAGCAGGAGAGGGTTAGCAGGGAGCCTTATTCCCTGCAGAGGGAAGAAAGTTTGCTATAGATTAACTAGAGCACCTGAAGCCAATTAGAGCCCCAGCAGTCAGTCACCTGATAAAGACCCTTGCTCCAATCAGACAGGGAAGGAGTTGGAGGAGAGGGGATTGGTGTTGGAGCAGAGAACAGTTTGAAGGGAAGCAGAGGAAAGTTTGGAGAAGTGCTGCAGTGGGCTAAGAAGTCCAAGACCCCAGGTAAGGGGCACCTGGCTTGTACAGAGGGAGGGCAGGAAGCCCCCACAAACTGAAGGGTAGGAGCGGGAAGTAGCCCAGGGGAAGGAACCATCAGTTCAAGTGGTTCACCACTATCCTCAGGGCCCCTGGGCTGGGACCTGGAGTAGAGGGCGGGCCCAGGTCCCTCCCTCTCCACTCCCCTCCTCAAGGACACTAGTGGGGCAGTTAATATTCCAATTCAGGGGCAAGAAATGGTGCCCTGAACCGCCCCCCCCCCAAGAAGAGAAAGCACGAGACCCATCATAATAGTGCCGGCAATTTGCCACAACAGGCATAACCCCGCATGTCTTGCTGACTCAATAGGTGTATCCCCTTAATCCTTTCCATGGGTTCATTGTATGGCTGATGACCCTGGCTGGGCCATCGAACAGGCTGGGCAGCGCTGATGCCAATATGTCTGGGGGTGTCACTCAGAAACACTGCACAAGTCTGGAATACAGATATACCCTACATATCTGTAACTCACAATACAAAGATAGAAACAAGATTATCATACTTGGAAACTCATAACATTTTCACTGACTCCTTACATGGCATATATAGCACGATTCATTGCAATTTCATCATATTGGTATTGTGATACAGCATGGCCAGAGGGCAGCAGGAGAGTGTTAGCAGGGAGCCTTATTCTCTGCAAGGGGAGGAAGGTTTGCTACAGATTAACTGGAGCACCTGAGGCCAATTAGAGCACCAGCAGTCAGTCAGGTGATTAAAAACCCCCTGCTTCAGTCAGACAGTGTGGGAGTTGGAGTAGGAAGGTTTAATGTAAATAATATAATATAATTAATATTAATATATAATACCCATATATATGTTGGGAACACACAGACATTTAACAAAGTTCTAGCCTTTCCATTGGCTCTTTTGGTCAGGTGCCCAATACTTTTTTTTTTTAAACCCTGTTGGCTTGTTAACCCTTTAGAGGTAGAGCAAGCAGAGAACTTGCACCAACAGGGATTTTACAGCCAACTGGCTGGCTGGGTGATTATAAAAGGGGGATCCATCCCCTCCCCTTCATTTATCACTGTAGGGCTTGTTAGGTACCATTTGAAAAGACATAATCTACTGAATATCCTCCTGTTAAACTGTGTAGCAACATTGTATGGAAAGTGATGAGATTTTACAGTATGATATTACTGAAAAAGCTGCAGCCCTAACCTTAAGTTTCTCAGAGACAGCAAGGCAAACAGCTGGTCAAATAGCCATTCTCCACCAGGCGGAAGGTGTGAAGAAGACATTTACATTCCATCACAGGGACACTTGAAGCTCGTATCTATGACAGCCTGTCACCATGACTCAGCTGAGAACTGAAGTGGTTTCTAGTACAAAGGACTGAATTATAAAAAGAGGTGAGGAAAATGCATGAGACTCTCTCTCTCTCCCCCTTTTCCCTCTGTTCATGACAACTCCTGAAGAACTGAATGTGGGCGGCAGGGGCAGGTTAGGGGGAGTCCTGGCTGAAAGGAAAAGCAGCCTGTCTCAGCAGATGGTGAGAGAAACATTTGTTTTAAATCCCTTTTAGCTTGTTAAGTTAAACATTAGTTTGTGTTTTATCTTTGCATTTCTTTCATAAACAATTCTGACTTTTATGCCTCATTACTTGTAGTCACTTCAAATCTTTTGTTTTTTCAGTAAATAATTTTGTTTCCTTTTTTTATCTAACCAGTGTGTTTAGATTAAAGTGTGTTGGAAACTCCATTTGGAATAACAAGGCTGGTGCATGTCATTTTCCACTGATGAAACAAC
This sequence comes from Mauremys reevesii, assembly GCF_016161935.1. NCBI lineage: Eukaryota > Metazoa > Chordata > Testudines > Geoemydidae > Mauremys > Mauremys reevesii. Next base: position 22,656,624 of record NC_052636.1, on the reverse strand, counting down.
AGATTTCATATGAGCTCCCATTGTTCAGGAGTGTGCTGGACAGTGCAAGATGCACATTTCTGGGGGAAGTCTGGGAGCAGAGAATTTTCTGAGGTTCTCCTGTGGGGTACTGTAATTTGTGAGTCACTGACTAGCAGCACTCAATACTGTGTAGCTGGGAGCGAGTTACACGCTGGAGACTGCGTGTGAACTGCCATGGGGTGGCTGCTCTCACAGTAGAGCAGTGTAAAAGGCACCCCAGCTTGGGGAACTGAGGGGACACAGCTGTTAACAGTCCAGATTGTACTGTGCTTAATGTCACAGACACTCAATTTCGAAGAGTCTCCTAAAACACACAGAAAGTAAATCCACGTCCCAGAAATCGAAGTCTCCCTGGCACTGCTTCTTGCTGACAGATGGGTCCAGAGACAGAGTCCTGGGGAAGCTGGAAACATAAGCGTGGGGCTCAGTGGAGAACGGGAACAGGAAGGGCAGGGATATTATTGAATGCAGGATCTCAGCAGTGCTAGATGTCAGGATAACACATATTGCAGCCCATTGGCAAACATAATCCTAAATATACATATAAAATGATGGGGTCTAAATTAGTTATTTCCATTGATTTATACAAGGGCAATAAGATATTCTCTGTATTACTGTCTATCCCTTTCTAAATAATTCCTAACATCCTGTTTGCTTTTTTGACTTCCGCTGCACACTGCTGGATGTCTTCAGAGAACTATCCACAATGACAAAAAGATCTTTTTCCTGATTAGCCTAATTTTGCCCCCATCACATTGTATGTATAGTTGGGGTTATTTTTTCCAATCTGCATCACTTGACATTTATACACATTTGCCATTTTGTTGCCCAGTCACTTAGTTTTGTGAGATCTTTTTTAAGTTCTTCACAGTTTGCTTTGGTCTGAACTATCTTGAGCAGTTTAGTATTGTGACGTTATTGATATAATCTGGGACCATATAGAACATGGTTGCAACCAAGGTCCTGTAGTGGCACCAAATCTTATGTACAGGGGGTCATCTAAGGTGTCTAAGACCAGGTTATGGGTTGCTGGTTATAATTATGGGGTCTATATGTATGTATCATTTTGTAGTTGAAGTTATGAGTATTGGCTCTATCCTCTGTGTATTTCAAACTTATGCTGTGCTTCTGGGAGACATCCCAGACAACTTGGTGTTAGCTCTGCTTAGCCTGCTTGATGGCCCATTAAGGTCCATCAGCTATTCAACTGACCCATTGAGAGAAGGTAGATACGCCTTGTAACTCAGCAAAGTATGCAGGGACTTGCCCATGTGACTCCAGACTCCATTTTGCTGTCATTTTCCACAGTAAGAACAAAGAAGTGTTCTTACACCTGGAAAAGCCTATAAAAGGCTGATGCCTCATCTCCATCTTGTTTTCAATCCTGCTTTTTACCTCTGGAGGAACTTTGCTACAAACTGAAGCTCTCAACAAAGGACTGACTGACCCATCCCAGAGGAGGATGTACTCCAGAGTCTTGATTTGAACCTGCAGTTTACTCCATCACTGCTACAAGCCTGAACTAAGAACTTTGCCATTACTGCATGTAATTGATTCCATTTAACCAATTCTAGCTCTCATCTCTATCTTTTTCCTTTTATGAATAAACCTTTAGATTTCAGATTCTAAAGGATTGGCAACAGCATGATTTGTGGGTAAGATCTGATGTGTATATTGACCTGGGTCTGGGGCTTGATTCTTTGGGATCGAGAGAACCTTTGTCTTTTATTGGGGTGTTGGTTTTCATAACCATTCATCCCCAGGATGAGTGCACGGGTGGTGATACTGGAAGACTGGAGTGTCTAAGGAAATTGCTTGTGTGACTTGTGGTTAACCAGTGGGGTGAAACCAAAGCCCTCTTTGTCTGGCTCGTTTGGTTTGGTTTGCCTTAGAGGTGGAAAAATCCCAGCCTTGGGCTGTAACTGCCCTGTTTTAAGCGATTTGTCACTCTCAGTTGGGTCCCACCAGAACTGCATCGTCACAAGTATCATCTGCAAACTTTGCCACCTCACAGTCTACCCCTTTCTCCAGATCATTTATGAATATGTTGAATACGATTGGTCATAGGACTGACCCTTGGGGAACACCACTCCTCTCCATTCTGAAAATTTACCATTTATTCCTACCCTTTGTTCCTTGTCTTTTAACCAGTTCTCAATCCATGAAAATATCTTCCCTCTTATCCCATAATAATATAATTTATGTAAGAGCCTTGGAAAAAATAACCAACTATACATACAATATGATGGGGGCTAATTTAGCTACAACGAGTCAGGAAAAAAGATCTTGGAGTCATCGTGGATAGTTCTCTGAAGATGTCCACGCAGTGTACAGAGGTGGTCAAAAAAGCAAACAGGATGTTAGGAATCATTAAAAAGGAGATAGAGAATAAGACTGAGAATATATTATTGCCCTTATATAAATCCATGGTACACCCACGTCTCGAATACTGTTTACAGATGTGGTGGTCTCACCTCAAAAAAGATATTCTAGCACTAGAAAAGGTTCAGAAAAGGGCAACTAAAATGATTAGGGGTTTAGAGAGGGTCCCATATGAGGAAAGTTTAAAGAGACTAGGTCTCTTCAGCTTGGAAAAGAGAAGACTAAGGGGGGATATGATAGAGGTATATAAAATCATGAGTCATGTTGAGAAAGTGGATAAGGAAAAGTTATTTACTTATTCCCATAATACAAGAACTAGGGGTCACCATATGAAATTAATAGGCAGCAGGTTTAAAACAAATAAAAGAAAGTTCTTCTTCACACAGCGCACAGTCAACTTGTGGAACTCCTTACCTGAGGAGGTTGTGAAGGCTAGGACTATAACAATGTTTAAAAGGGAACTGGATAAATTGATGGTGGCTAAGTCCATAAATGGCTATTAGCCAGGATGGGTAAAGAATGGTGTCCCTAGCCTCTGTTTGTCAGAGGATGGAGATGGATGGTAGGAGAGAGATCACTTGATCATTGCCTGTTAGGTTCACTCCCTCTGGGAAACCTGGCATTGGCCACTATCGGTAGAGAGATACTGGGCTGGATGGACCTTTGGTCTGACCCGGTATGGCCGTTCTTATGACCTGCTCTGTCCTTCCGATATATTTTGTACCCTGAAATGATTGTGTCCCATTGATTGTCCTCACTCCACCAAGTTTCTGTGATGCCTATTATGTCAATATTCTCCTTTAACACGAGGCACTCTAATTCACCCATCCTATTATTTAGACTTCTAGCATTTGTGTACAAGCACTTGAAAAACTTGTCACTGTTTATTTGTCTGCCCTTTTCTGATGAGTCAGATTCTTGTGTGTGTGAATGCTTCTCGTCTGATCTGGCCCCTACTTTATCCTCTTCCAGCCTCTCTGCTGGACTAGAACTAGAAACTCTATCACTAGTCTCTCCTCTAAGACAAGTCTCTGTCCGATCCAGGAGCTCCTCTGCAGCCATTGGCTTTCCCCCATCTCTTAGTTTAAAAACTTCTCCGCAACTTTTTTAATGTTAAGTGCCAGCAGTCTGGTTCCACATTGGTTTAGGTGGAGCTCATCCTTCCTGTATAGGTTCCCCCATCCCCAAAGTTTCCCCAGTTCCTAATCAATCAATCTAAATGCCTCCTCTCTACACCATCATCTCATCCACCCACTGAGACTCTGAAGCTCTGCCTGCCTACCTGGCCCTGTGCGTGGAACTGGAAGCTTTTCTGAGAATGCCACCATAGAGGTCCCAGATTTCAGCCTCTTTCCTCGCAGACTCAATTTGGCCTCCAGGACATCTCACCTACCGTTCCATATGTCATTGGTGCCTACATGTACCACGACCACCGGCTCCTCCTCAGCACTACACATAAATCTATCTAGATGCCTTGAGAAATCAGCAACCTTTGTACCAAGCAGGCAAGTCACCATACATTTCTCCCAGTCATCACAAACCCAGCTATCCTTGTTTCTAATGATCAAATCTCCTATTACTAACGGCTGCCTTTTCTTAATGCCTGGGGTAACCTCAGTACAAGAGGTTACCCCAACACCATCTGGGAGGACGGTCCCAACTATGGGAAGGTTTCCCTCTGCTCCCATTGACAGCTCTCCTTCCCTGGGCCTTTCATCCTCCTCATCAGCCGCTCCTAACCCTCAGTTTTACTTGAGGAAACAGGAGATATTTGACACTGTGCGATACGGCTCCTGTGCTCTGTTCCCAAAGTGTTCTGCAGCAGGGGAGGGTCCCTGGTAGCGTGTGTGTCACTGGCATATTGGGGTGATGCTGAAACAGGGCAGAGTAGAGGTGGCATTGGGGGGCTGCCGTGAACCATGTCCCTTCTTTTCCCCTTCCAAGAACAGAGGGGAGAGTAACCCTTACCCAGCGAGGTCACATTCTCATAGTTCTCCTGCATGACATCCCTGTAGAGGGCTCTCTGAGTGGGGTCCAGCAGAGCCCCCTCTTCCCTGGTGAAATACACAGCCACCTCCTCGAAGGTCACCGGCCCCTGAAAGAGCGAGAGTCCAACACTCAATACCTGCTCCCCCACTCACAGCCCCCCTATACATGGAGGACAGGAGCCAAACAGAAACTCTGGGTGGACTGCAGTCAGAGTCCCACCCCCACCCTGCTCAGAGCATCCAGGAAACACCAGGGGGAGGGGATGAAGCGAGAGCCCCTCCTGTCTCCCAGCAGAGCCATCACATACCTACTAGCCACTGACTGATTCAGGAGATGGAGCCCCTAGCTGGGTCCAGGGACAGCTCCCTGGTAGGAAGCCCAACAACCTCTCCATTCTGAAGAGCTGGATGTGAAGGGAGGGGAAGCTCCCCTAAGCCTCACTGGTGGGTGCCCCCTTCATATCTCACAGCAGCCGCTGGTTAGTCAGGTCGGGCTCCAGCACTATGAGTCTGGTCAGTTTTCCCAGCCCCATGCAGCTGGGTTATTTTCTGCTCCACAAACTAGAGCATTTCCACTGCCGAACCTCCTGGGTCTGTTCCTAGAATCTAGGCCACATATTAAATAACTCCCAGCAGGGTTAGCACACCCCTGTCCTCCTCCCTTTCTCCACCCTGTGCATTTCCTGCAAACCAGACTGCAACCTCCAAACCAGCCTGTGCAAACCTTCCCATCTCCCACGTATTTGCTGTCCCTCTCCCCCCATGGAGGAACCCACCAGCAACCCCCTGATAATACCTACCTGAACTGGCTCCTCTGCAGCCATTTCTCTCCCCTGTCCAACGAGAGGATGGGATGAATTGGAGCGAAACATGGACATTATTCCGCAGCCTGGCAGGGCGAGAAGGGCAGTTGTGAAGGTTTCAGAACAGGCTTTAATTCATTTCAGAGCATGATTCCCCCAGGCCCTTTCCCTGCAGACAGGCACCCTAGAGTCTGCCATGCTGAGAAAGGCTTCATCTCTTTGTACAGTGTAGACCTGGCCTCTCCTGCCAGGCTAAGCCCACAGAGACATTTTTAATGTCTCCCTCCCCTCACCCCGTAACAAAGTCTCTGAACACAAGGCTAGAAAAAAGCAGAACCAAAGGAGTCACTGTGGGGGATCCCCTCAGACACTGACCCCATGGCAGCCACACCCCAGCAGGAGGGATATGGAGTCAGGAACTGGATTTTCCTCTGTCTGATTCTCATCTTTTCCACAGGAAAGTGACTCTATCCACGGTGCAGTAATACATCTGTCTGGGCAGATTAGAGATCTGGAAATCTCTCTCCAAACTCTTCTCTCCCACGGCCCCTTTCAGTCTCTCTTTCTCCTTCTATCTCCTTTTCCCCTCTCCCTGCCCGTCTGGTAGGAAAGTCCCATTCCTGGGTAGTTTGCTCCCCCATGGCTGGATTTGCTCCTGCAATTGTTAATTGGATGAGAAACGAGGGGGGTCTGTTTGTGTGGAGTCATTTTAAGGCCAGACCCCAGCATTTTCCCTTCGTTTCTTTCCGTTACCTGGAGACTCTGGCTCAGAATTTAGTATTAACAGGGCCCAGGGCTGCCCTAGGGGGCTAGGACCAGCTAGAGAAAGTCATCCCCTGGGCCGGGCAGAGAAGCAGCTTTAATTCAGGTCACTTCCCAGCACAGAACCCCGCTGGGGGAGCAGCAGCTGCTAAGCCTGGTCTCCCAGATCACTATGGAGGCTGCAGCGTCTGACCCAGGAAGCTGAACCCCAGTATCCTGAGCAGAGAGGGACAGAGCGTTTGAGCAGCTTCCCTCCTTTAGCTCTCTGGGGAGAGCAGCTAATGAGAGCCCCTCCTCACAGGAAGAATTGCTGATCTCATTTGCCCCACTGTCCATCTGGAGTCACTCCTTGTCTTTCCATACAGTGACTCTGAATTAACATTGGTCTCAATGAAACCAGAGTTCAGAAAGAATGAGTCCAGAATGCTGGGGAAGGGACCATTGTGTGGCAGTGCTGACCCCCTTCCCACCTCCCTCATACCCCAGATCTAGGACAAGGACGGGGGGGTGCACAAATTTCCAAATGGAACTGAAAGTTCCTGCAGTTTTCAAAAGAGGAGAAAAGCAAAATCTGTGATTTCACACTAACGGTGACTGATAAGTGGATAGAAAGTTATCACAGTGACAGGGCATGTGACTGGGGAATGCCAGGCAGTGCTTGGAGCCAGGACTCTGACACAAGTTGATCAGAGAGAAGGATCATGGTTAGTAGCAGCCCCCAGACACTCCCCAGTACCCAGAGCCCAGACCCCACAGCCAGGGGCAACAGATACCCCCTAGCCAGGGTCCCACCAGATATTCCCTGGGACGCAGCTCCCAGAATCCCTGGACAGGGACCCCAGATACCCCTCAAAGCCCCACTGGCCAGGGAAGCCCCACCAGACCATGGGGTTCCCCAAAGGGTTCCCCCCACCAAGTGCCCCCAGCAGCCAGGGACACCCCGCCAGGAACTCAGTCCCTCACTGCCTGCCTAGGACACCCCCCTGATTTCCAGCAGGATCTGCCATGTCGTTTGTCTGGGACCCCCTCCTCTGCCCTGATGCTTTTCAGTGGGACCCTTCACTTTGCTTGCCTGGCATCCCCTGAGCTAGTGCCAGAGCTCCGCTCCCCCCCCCCCCCACTGTGCACGGCAGCGATCCCAGGAGTCTGCGGGGGAAGCCCAGACAGAGCCCCTGGCACAGCACCAGGCTCCCTCTAACCCCCTGCCCCACCCTCAAGAGATGCCCACCCCGGCTGTTCTGCAGCCAACAGCGACACCCACCTCCAGGACCCAAAGCCTCAGGGCTGGGCACATCAGAACCAACCCCCCCAAACCTCCAGAACCCACCAATTTGATTAGGGTCCCACCTGCCCAGTCACCTAAACAACTCCCACTACCACAATCCCCCTTCAGCTCCAGCTGAAATCTCCCCACACAGACACCCCTTCCCCCAGTGCAACACTGTTACCTCACAGTGCCTGAGAAGTGGATAGAAAGTGACCACCGCCCCCTGCTGGCCAGTCACACAGGCAGAGGGAGCCCTGGGGGATGTCTCTTGAACAGGAGTATGGAAGGCCTGGAGGGACAAAATAGGTAAGAAATGTTCATGCCTGTCACTAGCAAATAATGGCCACCCTGGATCCACCCCAGAGGTGGCTACATCTTAGCACTGTGGGAATCAACCCCTCACAGAGGCCATTTGTCATGGGGTTTGGGATACTTCTGGACCCACACTGCACTCAGAGTGACCTCCTCATCCCGTGCCAGCTGGAGAAAAGAAAAGGGTCCAGCGAACTCTCCCGTTACCAGCTGGGGATCACTGATCCCCAAACAGGGGGAGGCCTCGAGCTTTGATGGGTATTAAAGATGTGGCTGGTCTCTTTCTTCGGCAAACATTTTAACACAGATAAAGGGGGGAAGAAATGGTTCTCAAAGGAGACGGGAAAGATCCACACTGGGAAATTTAACCCCCTGCAACCTCCAGGATGGAGAACGATTCAGGGCAACAGGTTTCCTCTAAGAAAGGAGAAGTTGCTGGGATTGAGAGACATGGGGAACAGCCCCAAACATGAAAGGAATTTTAATTGATATTTGATAATAACGTAGAAGTGAAAGAGAAAGGGGGGAAATCTGAGAGATTTTGGCTCTATTTTTGCAAATAATAGAGAGGAAAGTGGAAAATCAAAGGGATTTTATATCAGTTTATATCTGATGTGCAGTAAAATGTCAGTGTTTCACATCAGTATTTATTAAATGAATAGAGAGGAAATGGGCAACATTTGCAAACATTTTATATCCATGTTCAAGAAGCTGAGAAAAGGTGTAAATCTGAGATTTTCTTGGTATTTTATAATTAGAGGGGGGGGAATCTCAGGGCATATTCAATTAGAAACAAACAACTAGAGAGAAGTGGGGCAAACGTTTAGGTTATTTTATATGAATCTTTGAGATTTGCAGAGAAAACGTGTCACGACCTGCAACTGGAGGTGGAAAATCAGACTCCTGGAGAGACCAGGGGGAAATGGGGGAGACGGGAGAGCGGCTCATTGGCGGGGAAAGGGGCGAATCTCCCCGGATTTTACAGCCCGGGTGAGACACTGAGCGAGAAAAGGGGCAGAACTGGAGAGAATTTGTATCGGGGGTGAGAGGCAAGTGGCACCAACAGGGACAGGAGCCAATTAACCCCCCTCCCCCCGCCCCCCGGGAACTTCCTGGCTGCCCAGAGACAGTTCAACCCCCTCCCCCGACAGCCCCCTCACTCCCCGCCGGGCCCCGCCCCGCCCCCATCCCAGCGGCTCAGCCCGGGCCCGGCTCACGCGGAGGCGGCGGCAACAGCTTTGTTCTCCCGCCCCCAGCGGGGCTCGCACGGAGCATGCGCGATTTTACCTGCTGAAACCCTCCGTTACCTGGTCTGGAGAGGGCGGAAGCGGCCCCGGGGCAGGCTGGGAGATGTAGTTCCTGACTCTCCCTGGCCCGGAAGTGAGGGTGGGGGGGGAGAGCGAGCCGAGCTGCACACGCGCGCGGGGCCGTTGGAGCCTCTTTGCCAGCCCCAGCCCCGGTGAGTGAGAGACCCCGGGGGCACGTGACTCTGCCCGGGAACCCGGGAGAAGCCTCAGGCCGCCTCGGCCCCAGCGGAGCCGCAGCAGGATCCGCCCCCGCTGGGATGGGGGCGGGCCGGGGTCCCTGGGGGAGGGGTGTCGGGGGAGAAGCTGGAGCTGGGGGGGGGAAGGTCAGTGGGACGTGGGGGGGAGGGGTGGTAATTGGATCCTGTCCCTGTTGGTGCCACTTGCCTCTCGCCCCCGATACAAATTCTCTCCAGTTCTGCCCCTTTTCTCGCTCAGTGTCTCACCCGGGCTGTAAAATCCGGGGAGATTCGCCCCTTTCCCCGCCAATGAGCCGCTCTCCCGTCTCCCCCATTTCCCCCTGGTCTCTCCAGGAGTCTGATTTTCCACCTCCAGTTGCAGGTCGTGACACGTTTTCTCTGCAAATCTCAAAGGTTGATATAAAATACCCTAAACATTTGCCCCACTTCTCTCTAGTTGTTTGTTTCTAATTGAACATGCCTTGAGATTTCCCCCCCTTTCTCTCTAATTATAAAATAACAAGAAAATCTCAGATTTACACCTTTTCTCAGCTTCTTGAACATAGATATAAAATGTTTGCAAATGTTGCCCATTTCCTCTCTATTCATTTAACAAATACTGATGTGAAACACTGACATTTTACTGCACATCAGATATAAACTGATATAAAATCCCTTTGATTTTCCACTTTCCTCTCTATTATTTGCAAAAATAGAGCCAAAATCTCTCAGATTTCCCCCCTTTCTCTTTCACTTCTACGTTATTATCAAATATCAATTAAAAATCCTTTCATGTTTGGGGCTGTTCCCCATGTTTCTCAATCTCAGCAACTTCTCCTTTCTTGGAGGAAACCTGTTGCCCTGAATCACTGTCCATCCTGGAGGTTGCAGGGGGTTAAATTTGCCAGTGTTGATCTTTCCCCTCTCCTTTGAGAGCCATTTCTTCCCCCCTTTATCTGTGTTAAAATGTTTACGGATGAAAGAGACCAGCCACATCTTTAATACACATCAAAGTCAGAGGCCTCCCCCTGTTCAGGGATCAGTGGTTCCCAGCTGGTAACGGGAGAGTTGGCTGGACCCTTTTTTTTTTTTATCTCCAGCTGGCATGGGATGAGGAGGTCACTCTGAGTGCAGTGTAGGTCCAGAAGTATCCCAAATCCCACAGCAAATGGCCTCTGTGAGGGGTTGATTCCCCCTGTGCTAAGATGCAGCCACTTCTGGGGTGGATCCATGGTGGTCATTATTTGCTAGTGACAGGCCATGGACTTTTCTTACCTTTCTTGCCCTCCAGATCTTCCATACTCCTGTTCAAGAGACATCCCCCAGGGCTCCCTCTGCCTGTGTGACTGGCCAGCAGGGGGCGGTGGTCACTTTCTATCCACTTCTCAGGCACTGTGAGGTAACAGTGCTGTGCGGGGTGGGGGGAGGTGTCTGTGGGGGGAGATTGCAAGGGGTACCCTAGTGAGGTTGGTGGGTTCTGGAGATTTGGGGTTTCAGGGGGTGGTTGTGATGTGTCCAGCCCTGAGGCTGTGGGTCCTGGAGGTGGGTATCGCTGGGGGCCGTTGGCTGCAGAACAGCCGGGGTGGGCGTCTCTTGGGGAGGCAGGACAGGGGGTTAGAGGGGGCCTGGTGCTGTGCCAGGAGCTCCGTCTGGGCTTCCCCGGCTGGCTCCTGGCATCGCTGCCGTGCCCAGTGCGCAGAGCTGGGGGAGGGGATCCCTGGCACTAGGTCAGGGGATGCCAGGGAAGCAGAGTGAGGGGTCCCACTGAAAAGCATCAGGGGGTCCCGCTGGGTGGAGGAGGGGGTCCCAGACAAATGGCAGGGCAGATCCTGCTTGGTGGTGGTGTGCGGGGCGGGTCCTAGGCAGGCAGTGAGGAACTGAGTTCTCAGTAGGCAAGTCTCTGGCTGCTGGGGGCTCTTGGTGGGGGGAACCCTTTGGGATTCCCAACATGACAGTCATGGTCTGGTGGGGATTCCCTGGCCGGTGGGGCTTTGAGGGGTATCTGGGGTCCCTGGCTGGGGACTCTGGGGGCTGCGTCCCAGGGAATAGCTGTTGGGCCCCTGGCTGTGGGAACTTCTGCTAACCATGATCCTTCTCTCTGATCAACTCGTGTCAGAGTCCTGGCTCCAAGCACTGCCGGGCATTCCCCAGTCACCAGCCCTGTCACTGTGATAACTTTCTGTCCACTTATCAGACACTGTGAGTGTGAAATCACAGATTTTGCTTTTCTCCTCTTTTGAAAACTGCAGGAACTTTTGGTTCAGTTAAGAAAATTTGTGCCCCCAGTCCTGAGAGCAGCTAGGGGGCATCACGGTGAGAGAACAAACAGGGACCCCTTGTCTCTCCCAGCAGATCCATCACACACCTACTAACCAGAGGCTGATACAACCCCATGGTGGGGAACCCAACACCCACCCCCGACTGCCAGCAGCTGGATGTGAGGGGCTGGGACATCTTCCCTACACCTCCCTGCTGGGTGCCCCCTTTCCATGTCATACCAGACTCTGACTAGCAGGCTGAGGATTCAGCCCTGGAAATCTGGTCAGTTTTCGGAGCCCTGCCCAGGGAGTTGCTTTGTCTGTTTCCTGTTTCAGAAATTAGGGAATTTTCTCCCCCAACACCCAAGTGTTTGTTCTGAGGATCTAGGCCCACATTAAACAAGTCCCAGCAGGTTTGTCACACACTGTCCCCCTCCCTAGTCTCACCCAGGGTATTCCCTGCCCCCCTCCAGACCTAACTCCCCAGAAGTTGCCACCTCTTCAGTATTTCCTGCCCCTCCCCCTCCAGCAGGAACCCACCAGCAACCCCTCCAATAACCCCTACCTGAGCTGGTGCCACTGCAGCCGGAGAAGCCCCCCCGGCCAGGCACAGAGGGGTTAATGCCTTCCTGTGCCCTGCAATCCTCCCCCCCACCTCCGCTCCCAGCCGCTTCAGACCCTCTCTGTGCCCCGCAACCCCCGCCCCCCCCGGGCTGCAGCGCTCACCAGGGCGGGCTACAGCAGCTGGGATCCAGCTGACACCCAATGCAGGGGCTGGGGGGGGGGGGAGCTGCTACACCAGCCCCTGCCCCCGCTTTTCTCCTGGGGAGCCCCGGCCCCTCTCCTGCCCCCTCCGGGCTGATGCGGATCCCCACGTGTCCCACCCCCTGCGTGGGGCCCGGGGGGCGGGGCCAGGCCTGGGGAGGAGCCGCCCCTTCCCGCCCCCCCCCGGCCCTGCCCCTGCCCCTGCCCTTGCCCTTTGTGTGGCAGCGGGGCCATGGCTGGGGCCGGAAGCGCAGCACGGGGGCTCCTGCAGCCCGCGGGGCAGCGCGGTGGGGCCGGGGGCAGCGCGGGGCGGGCAGGGCTGGGGACACACGTGGGGCGGACACGCTCCTGCCGGTGGTGGGGTCAGGGCTGGGGGTTGGGCTGTGGGGGGGGCGGTTATTACCTGGGGGTCACAAGCCCCCCCAGCTCTGCCGCTCCCCGGGAAAAGGCGGGGGGGGGGTCTGGGTGGCGCCGGCTGGGAGAGGGGGCGGGGCCGGGGGAAAGGATGAGCGGTGGGGGGAGGGTCTGGCTGGCCCCGGGGACCTCCCTTCCCTGGGCTGGAGAGAGCGGAAGAGCCCCGGGGCAGGCTGGGAGATGTAGTTCCTGACTCTCCCTGGACCGGAAGTGACGTTGGGTGGAGAGACCAAGCCGAGCTGCAAACGCGCGCGGGCCGCTGCGGCTCTGCCTGGCTCGCGCGGGGTCGTTGGAGCCTCTCCCGGGCCGGAGAAGGGTTGGTGCCGTTGGAGCTCTGGGCATGCGCAGATTGCGGCGGGAGAGCCCTTCATTAACCCCCCCGTGCCCGGCCCGGGCCCTGCCCCGCTGGAGCCGCCCTGGGGCCGCCCCGGGCTCCGCCCGCCCTGCTGCGGAGCTGCAGTCTCCAGGCCCCGGAGCGAGGCCCGGGGGCGGGGCAGGGCCGGGCGGGGCCTCGGCCCCAGGGCCCGGGGGGGGGGACCCGGCATCTCGCAGCGCCGGGATCTGCTCCCGTGGGGGGGGGGCAGCGCCTGCGGGGGGCTCGGAGCTGCTGCCCCCGCAGGAGCCCAGCGCCCCCCGGGCCCGGCCAGCCTCTGCCCTGGGGTCCCAGGGAATGGTTCCCCCGAGTGATTCCTGAGCTGGGCAGAGGGTGAATGGGCAGAGGCTGGGGGGGCCCTGAGACAGGGACACCTCTGGGCTGCGCTTGGGGGGCCACTCTCTGCTCGCAACGGGGCCTGGGAAGGGCCAGGAAGGGGAGGGAGGAGCAAGTGTCCCCCATGGAGACGGCCCAGCCCCCGGTTTCCCAGTCCCAGCTACTTCCCCTCCCCCACCCTGCCCAACCCAGCAGCCCCCCCCCTCCCCCGCTTGCTAGTCACATTCCCAGACCCCACTGCCAGCCCCTCCCCACAGCCAGTGACCTTCTGGCTCCAGCCCCACTCCTGTCCCCTCTGAAAGCCACATCACCCAGGGCTCCCTGCCGGCCATGTGAATGTGAGGCAAGAAGAATCCGTCCCATTCTGTTGTTGATTCAATATCGCTGTGTAATACCCACAAATTTCCCATCTTTTCTCTTGAACTGTTGACATAAAATCTCCCCAGATATTGGGGCTTCTCTATTATGTTGCCAAATATTTAGTTTATGCCCCATTTTCTCCTCCGTTCTGAAATACTGATATCAAATGCTCAAAAATCTTCCCACTTTTCTCTCCAGGTGTGTGACTGAGATCAGGGCTCTTATCGTACTGGGCATGGCTCAGGCCTGGGGCCTGAGATCAGGTCTCCCAGTGTGCTGGGCACTGCACAAACCCTGACCGACTTTGGGGCACTGGCTGTGCCAGGAACTGCACAGACCCCTACAGAGAGCAGGGACCTTGTTGCGCCGGGTGCTGCAGTGACCCTGACTGAGCTCCGGGCCCCTGTTGTGCCAGGCCCTGCATCAACACCAAGTGAAATCAGGCTCCCATTGTGCCAGGTGCTGCAGAGACAGCAAACAAACTCAGGGACCTTGTTGTTCCTGGAGCTGCAGAGACCCCAAGTGAGTTCTGGGCCCTGTTCTGCCAGGTGCTGCAGAGGTCAGATCCCACTGTTGTGACAGGTGCTGTGGAGACCCCAAGTGAGATCTGTGCCCCTGTTGTGCTGGGCACTGCAGAGACCCCACAGACATCAGGTCCCCCATTGTGCCAGGTAAAACAGACCTGGCCCAAGATCACGGCCCCCCTTGTGCCGGGCAGCGCACGACTGCGGCCCAAATAGCTGCCTCCATTGTTCAGGGTACTTGAGAAACCTCGACTGAGATCTGTGTCCCTGTTGGACCTGGCCCTGCACTGACCCCGACCCAGATCACGCCCCACCACTGTACTGGGCACTGCACTGACCCTGGCAGAGATCCTGGCCCCACATTTTGCCAGATACTGCAGGGACTCCAAACAAACTCAGGGATCCTGTAATGCTGGGAGTTGCAGAGTCCCTGACTGAGGTCAGGCCCCTGTTGCGCAGGGCTCTGCACAGACACCGAGATCAGGGTCCCCATTGTGACAGGTGCTGAACAGACACCAAGGGTATCTCTACCCTGCCATTAAAACCCCCCGCTGGCCCATGCCAGGTGACTCAGGCTCACGGGCTCAGGCGAAGGGGCTGTTTAATTGCAGTGTGGATGTCTGGACTCGGGCTGGAGCCAGGCTGTAGGACCCTGCGAGGTGGGAGGGTGCCAGACCTTGGGCTGCAGCCCCAGCTGGAACATGGACACCACAATTAAACAGCCCCACAGCCTGAGCCGTGTGAGCCCAAGTCAGCAGGCACGGGCCAGCCGCCGGTGTCGAACAAGTTTGCATGGAGAATTTGGGTCAAAACTGGGAACTGAACCCAGATTGTTTGAATTCTTGCCTCTCCCCTTAACCCCAGGCCCAGCGTGTGTGTGTGCAGCGTTGTTTTGGTCAGTGTTTGCATTGAATTGACTTCCAAGGGAGGCTGTGGAATTTCCTTCACTGGAGGTTTTTAAGACCAGATTAGAGATGCACCAGTCTGGGAATGTCTAGGGATACTTGGTTCTGCCTCAGCACAGGGGGCTGGAGTTAGACGCCCTCTCAAGATCCCTTCCAGGCCTACACTGAAATAATTCTCTTCTGTGCTGTGTCCTGTTCTACGCTGAGCTGTTTTGCATGGTGCCATTTGGAACTGTGATCGCACCATGCTGTGTAGCAGTTTTATGGTGAATTGTTTTGCCTCAGCTTGTTTGGTGCCTGTGCTGTGTTGGTTTGACTTGCGCTATTTTCCATTGTGTGCTTTTGTCCTAGGATGTCGTCGTTTACATCGTGTTGCTTTCTTCTCCTTTGTATTGTCATTTTATGCTGTGGAGTGTAGGTTGTGTTTTTTTTCCCCCTGAATTGCCTGACATTATGTTGTGGTGGGTTTTATTCTGTATGTTGTGTTTTTATATGTATATATCGCATCGCATCCTAGAAATGTAGGGCTAGATAGGACCTCAAGATGTCATCAAGTCCAGCTCTCTCTGCCGAGGCAGGACCAAGTATCTGTAGATTGTCTCTGACAGAGCTTTGTCCTACCTGTTCTTAAAAACTTCCAGGGAAAGAGACTCCCCAGCCCCCTTGTAAGACTATTCCCGAGCTGACCTGCCTTAGCTCTGGGGACACCCACACAGACTGTAGTGGTGAGCAGCTCTGGAGAGAGAGGAGACCCCAGTGAGTGGCAGCTGGGTAAAGAGACTGAAGTTGGGAGGAGAAACATTGACGTGTCCAAGGTCACCCAGGCTGTCTGTGACCGAGCTAGAAATAGAGCCCAGTTCTAGTGCCACCGTACTGCTGTTTCTGAAGGTCTCTGCCACCCTGGTGTTTTAGGCACTGGTGCAAACCCTTAGTACAGACAGAATTTACACTAGTGCACTCTGATTGGCACTGGTGCACCATGTCCCTGTTTGAAGGTTTGAGGTGGGGGCGGGGGGAAGTGACCTCACAGAGGCCTGCGGCTGGCTGAACAGTGCAGCTGGTAAGGGAGGGGCAGCAGTGAGTGCTGGAGGTATGAGCCAGGAGCATAGCCCCATAGGGCTGGACACTGACTTCTCCTGACCCAGGGGACACCTCCCAGCGAGGTGGTTTGTCTATGGATGCACAGGCTGTCTTGGCAGGGCAGCTCAGCTGCAGTCCCTGCACACCTCTTCCTGCAGCCTAATACAGTGTGCACTGAGGGCCTTCCCAAGCTGCGGGTGACGGGGCTCTGGAGCTAACAGGGTCTGTTCCTGGCTCTGTCACAGACCTGTTTCGTGACCGTGGGGAAGTCACAGCCCCTCTCTCTGTAACGCTGTCTTCAGTGACTCGAGAGCACGAGCACCAGCCTCGGGCAGACTGGTAAGAAGCAGGGAACAAACCCCAAATTGGGTGCGAGGTCTGTATGGAGATTTCACCAACCAAGTATCCAGTGTAAACACTTCAGGCACTGTAACAGCATTAACATGGAATCACAGACAGTCCCCTTGGGTGATCCCATATATCTTTCCACGCAGGTGAGCTCACCTTTGTGACAGATGGTCCCTTACTCCAGGGGTTCTCAACCTTTTTCTTTCTGAATCCCCAATGATGGAGATTCCACAACCTCTCTAGGCAATTTATTCCAGTGCTTAACCACCCTGACAGTTTGGGAGTTTTTCCTAATGTCCAACCTAAAACTTCCTTGCTGCAATTTAAGCCCATTGCTTTTTATCCTGTCTGCAGAGGTTAAGAAGAACAATGTTTCTCCTTCCTCCTTGAAATGACCTTTTATGTACTTGAAAGCTGATCATGTCCCCTCTCAGTCTTCTCTTCTCCAGACTAAACGAATGCAATTTTTTCATTCTTCCTTCATAGGTCATGTTCTCTAGACCTTTAATCATTTTTGTTGCTCTTCTCTGGACTTTCTCCAATTTTTCCTGAAATGTGGCCCCCAGAACTGGACACACTATTCCAGTTGAAGCCTAATCAGTGCGGAGTAGAGCGGAAGAATTACTTCTCGTGTCTTGCTTACAATACTGCTGCTAATACATCTTAGAATTATACTTGCTTTTTTTGCAACAGTGTAACATTGTTGACTCATGTTTAGCTTGTGATCCACTGTGACTCCCAGATCCGTTTCTGCAGTGCTCCTTCCTGGGCAGTCATTACCTGTCTTGCATGTGTGCAAATGATTGTTCCTTCCTAAGGGGAGTACTTTGCATTTGTCCTTATTGAATTTCATCCTGTTTACTTCAGACCATTTCTCCAGTTTGTCCAGATCATTTTGAATTTTAATTCTGTCCTCCAAAGCACTTGCAACCCCTCCCAGCTTGTTATCATCTGCAAACTTGATAAGTGTAACACAGAGACTCTGTTACTGGGAGGGTTTCAGAGGGTGTCAGAGGGTTACACCCTGGTGGGAGGGGACTAGGCGTGTACTGGAATAAGGTCACTCTGTGCTTCACAGTGTGGCAGAACCTAGAATGTCCATTACCAGGGAACAATGCTGGGGGGAATCGACATGTGGAAAGGACAGAAACCCTGTCTGAATTCTCTCACATTGCCCTTCTCGCCCTGGCAGGCTACAGAATAACGTCCACATTTTGCCCCAAATCATCCCCTCCTCCCAGGGGGAAGGAAATGGCTGCAATGGAGCTGGCTCAGGTAAGGGATTCTCAGGGAGCTGGTGGTGGGTTCTGGTTGGAGGGAGAGGAGCAGTAAATGTATAGGAGGGTGGGAGGCAGGAACTATCTAGGGTGTGGAATGGGAGGGGAAAGGATGTGACAAACCTGCTGAGACTTGTGTACTCTAGGGTGTGATGGGTTGTCACCCCGGGGTGCAGTCTGGGGAGCTTCTGGGAACCGCTGTGCCCTCTAACCCTCAAGCTGGGCTGGCCCTTCTGTCACGGAGTGTGGGGGAGTCTGGTCCTGCACCCCCCTGCCTGGGACTCACAGTGACTCTCAGCCAACCAGTAAAACAGAAGATTTATTGGGCAACAGGAATGCAGGTTACAGCAGAGCTGGGAGGCACAGCCAGGACCCCTCCATCAAGCCCCTCTGGGGTCCAAGAAGCTTTGTCCCCTAAATTCCAACCACCCAGCCCAAAACCGAAACTAAACTCCCCTCCCTCCAGCCGGCTCCTTCCTTCGTCCACCTTCCCGGGCAAAGGTGTTGACACGGCTCCCTGCTCCCTGGCTCAGGTTACAGGCTGAGCACTTGTCTCTCCCCTAAAGTAATCCCCGGCTCTCCCATCTCCCACACAGATAGCCCCTACTCCATCACAGCTCTCCCCCTTTGAGACTGAACTGAGCGGGGTCACTCTGCCCAGTGACCTGAGGAAGTTCAGGGCCCCCTCTCCGGGACAGCGCGTCCGCTATCAGGTTGACATTTCCCTTCACATGGACCACATCCATGTCATAGTCCTGCAGGATCAGGCTCCACCTCAGGAGCTTGGCGTTGGCTCCTTTCATCTGGTGCAGCCAGGTCATGGGAGAGTGGTCGGTGTACACGGTGAAGTGTTGCCCAAAGAGATATGGCTCTAGTTTCTTAAGGGCCCACACCATGGCCAGGCATTCCTTCTCGATGGCCGCGTAGTTCTGCTCCCGGGGTAGCAACTTCTTGCTCAGGTACACGATAGGGTGTCTCTCCCCCTTTTCATTCTCCTGCATTAACACCGCCCCCAGCCCCGTGTCTGAGGCGTCGGTGAACACCATAAAGGGCTTGTCAAAATCTGGGTTTGCCTATTACCTTTGCACTTCTCAGCCTTTATGGTTAGCCCAGCCTTCTGGAGTCGGTCCAGCACTTGTTTAACCTGGGACACGTGGTCCTCCCAGGTCTGGCTAAAGACGCAGATGTTGTCAATATACGCCACGGCAAAACTCTCCATCCCCCGCAGGAACTGATCCACCAGGCGCTGGAAGGTGGCCGGCGCTCCCTTGAGGCCGAAGGGCAGGATCAGAAACTCGTAGAGCCCCAGAGGGGTGATAAAGGCCGATTTCAGCCTGGCATCTGCGTCCAGTGGCACTTGCCAGTAGCCCTTTGTAAGATCCATGGCGGTGAGGTACCGAGCGCCTCCCAGCTTGTCTAGGAGCTCGTCAGGCCTGGGCATGGGGGTAGGCATCAGATACGGTGATGGCATTGAGCTTTCGATAGTCCACACAGAACCGGATCGACCCATCCCTTTTGGGGACCAGCACCACCGGCGAGGCCCAAGGGCTGGAAGACGGCTGGATCACGCCCAAAGCCAGCATGTCCCTGACCTCTCTTTGTAGGTCCTGGGCAGTTTTCCCGGTGACCCGAAAAGGGGAACATCTTATAGGGGGATGTGACCCAGGCTCTACCCGTTGGACAGTCAAATTAATGCGTCCAGGCTGGTTGGAAAACAGCTGTCGGTATAGATGCAGCACCCCTGTGATCTCAGCATGCTGGGCCAGGGTCAGCTGATCAGAGAGGGAATTGCCTCCAGGGGAACCAGCTTTTGTCCCAGGAATAGATCCACTAAAGGGTCATCTCCCTGCTCCTCCCAATGTCCACACATGGCCAACACCACATTCCCCCTGTCATAGTATGGCTTCATCATATTCACATGGTGCACCCGGCGGTGATCAGCCCGGTTCGACAGCTCCACCACATAGTTTACCTCATTTAGTTGCTTGACAACCTTGAAGGGCCCTTCTCAGGTAGCCTGGAGTTTGTTTTTCCTCATGGGGATGAGAACCATCACTTGATCCCCGGTGGCGAAGGTGCAGGCCCGTGCCGTGCGGTCATACCAGACCTTCTGCTTCCTCTGGGCTCTGGCCAGATTCTCCCTGGCCAGGCCCATGAGCTCGGCCAGTCTTTCCCGGAAGGTCAGGACATACTCCACCACTGACTCTCCATCGGGAGCGACCTTCCCTTCCCATTTGTCTCTCATCAGGTCCCTTACCCGCCTTCCATATAACAGTTTGAAAGGCAAAAACCCAGTAGATTCCTGGGGTACCTCCCTGTATGCGAACAGCAGGTGAAGTAAGTACTTGTCCCAGTCCTGCGGGTGCTGATTCATAAATGTTTTTAGCATCATCTTTAGCATCCCATTGAACCTTTCCACCAGCCCGTTGGTCTGGGGGTGATACGCTGAGGCCCAGTTGTGCCGGACCCCACATTTCTCCCACAAGCACCGGAGCAGGGCCGACATGAAGTTGGACCCCGGTCCGTTAAGATTTCCTTGGGGAACCCCACCCGGCTGAAAATGGTCAGCGGCGCATCTGTCACGGTGTCGGCTTTGATACAGGACAAGGCCACCGCCTCAGGATAGCGAGTGGCGAAGTCTACTACCACCAGAATGTATTTCTTCCCCGACCAGGTCGCCTTGCTGAGAGGTCCCACTATGTCCATGGCCACCTTCTGGAAAGGTTCTTCTATAATGGGTAAAGGCCTCAAAGCTGCTTTCCCCTTGACTCGGGCCTTCCCCACCCGCTGGCAGGGTCACAGGATCGGCAGTACTGTCGAACATGGGTAAAGACCCCAGGCCAGTAAAAGTTCTGTAGCAGCCTCTGCCTGGTGCGTCAGATTCCCTGGTGCCCTGCAAGAGGGATGTCATGGGCCAGGTACAGCAGCTTGTGGCGAAACTTCTGGGGAACCACCAGCTGCCTCCTGATCCCCCGTGACTCCACCTCCTCTGGGGGAGCCCATTCTCGGTACAGGAACCCCTTCTCCCACAGGAACCTCTCCTTGCAACCTCTCCTCATGGTCTGTACCGCACTGAGGTTAGCCCGTTCCCTGGGCTTCCGCAAGGAGGGATCCTTCTGCAACTCGGCCTGGAACTCAGCAGCTGGGACAGGGATGGGGACCTGTTCTCTCTCGCTGGCTGGGTCTGAGGCCGCAGCCCCTCTGAGCCATGTCCCTGGTCGGTCCCTCCCCTCGGGCAGAGTACCTTTCCCGTTGTCAGGGTGCAGTGCCCTGCGCCGACTCTGACTACGGGTCACGACCAGGGCACCCCAGGCATTGCTGGGCCAGACCTCCAGGTCCCCCACCATTAACACCTCCGTGGGCAAATATGGGTGTACCCCACATCCTTGGGGCCCTCCTTGGCCCCCACTTCAGGTGTACCCTCGCCATGGGCACTTTGAATTGGGTCCCGCCCACGCCCATCAGGGTCAGGTAGGTGTAAGGCAACATCCGATCTGAGGCCACCACCTCGGGTCGGGCCAGCGTCACCTCTGCGCCTGTGTCCCAGTACCCAGTGACCTTTCTCCCATTTACCTCCAGGGAAACAAGGCATTCGCTCCGCAGGGACAGCCTCGCCCCCACCCTGTAAACCAAAAACTCGGAGCCTGGAGCATCCAGCCCCCCAGAGGAGCTGACCTGGGGTCCTCCTCCTCCTTCGCCGGTACGCGGCCAGCCTCCCTTTCCTGGGAACACTGCCCCTCGTCCAGCTGGGTCTCTACCAAGTTAATCTGGTGTGAGGTCGGTCTGCTCAGTCTGTCCTTGAGCCTGGGGCACTGGGATCGTATGTGGCCCCTCTGGCCACATTGATAGCAGCTCATGTCCCCTTGGTCCCCTCGAACCGGTCGGTTGTCCCTGACGCTAGGCATTCCCCTTGGGAGGGGGTTCTCCCGATTCCCCCTTTGGGTGGTCCCAGGATGACTCTCTCTCTGCATCGCAGCAGGCCTGTTCCTTTGGGGCTCCTCCCTGCCACCCCCCGACCGGCTCTTCACAAAGTCATCGGCCAGCCGCCCTGCATGTTGCGGGTTCTCCGGCTTTTGGTCCCTCAACCACAGCCTCAGGTCGGATGGGCACCGCTCATACAGTTGCTCCAGTAGCAGCAGTTTAATCACGTCCCCCTTCGTCTGGGCCCCATCTGCCCACTTGCTGACGTACCTCTCCATGCGGACAGCTAGTTGCAGATAGGAGACCTCAGGGGTTTTATACTGACTCCGGAACCTCTCCCGGTACATCTCAGGAGTCAGCCCAAACTCGCGCAGCAGGGCCTGCTTGAATAGTTCGTAGTTCCCTTAATCCACCTCTTCCAGCTGGCCGTACAATGCCACGGCCTTGGGGTCCAGTAAGGGGGTGAGAACTCGGAGCCTGTCCACAGGATCTAGCTGGTGCAGCTTGTAGGCCATCTCAAAGGCATCCAGGAAGTCATCCATGTCCTTCCCCTCCTTACGCTGGGGCAGGATGCACTTACCAAAGCTCTGCGCAGTCCTGGGCCCCCCCTCACTCACCGCAGCCGGGGGCTCACTGCCCCTCAGCCTCACCAGTTCCAGCTCATGATGATGCTGTCTCTCTTTCTCCTCCCGGTCATGGTCTCTCTGTCTCTCCTCATGGTCTCTCTGTCTCTTTCTCCTCCCGGTCATGTTCTCTCTGTTTCTCACGATCCTTCAGCTCTCTCAGTTTTAGCTCCTTCTCCCATTCCAGCCGCTTCCGCTCCACGGATGCTGAGCGTCTCCGGGACGATCCCCTGCTGGGGGGTGAGCTTCGCTGGGAGGATCCCCTGCTGGCCGGAGGGGTCACAGTGCCCTCGGTATTCACTGGGCTCCTCCCCGCCCTTCCCCTAGGCATAGGGATGGGGGGTCTCGGGAAGCCCTCAGCTGCCGGCTGACCACTCCCAGCCGGGACAGACACTGGGGCCTGCGCTGCATCTGCCAGGCTGCTTCCCTCAGACACAGGGATCAGTTCATTCAAGCGGTCTCCCTCCTCCAGCTGGGCAATCAGCTGGTCCTTGGTGAGCCTCCCTCTGCGCAGCCCCCTCTGCTTGCACAGCTCCACCAGGTCGCACTGACGCCGCTTGGCATACATCTTCCTGCTGGCCACTCGCAGGCCGGGGTGCTCACCGCTCCCCACGATTTCCAGGGAGACCCCTAGTGCACCAGCCCTTCTTGAGGTCACCACCTCTCTGCCAGGGTCGAGCCGCAGACTCCTCCGCCCCTGGGACCGCTCGCTGCAATCCCCCGGGGGACCCTGTTACTGCAAATTTTCTCTCTCTGGTCACACAATCCCAGGGGTTAATTACCCCTAAAATTGTCCCTTTCTTTTACTGCTCCCCAGTCACTTACTGCAGGAAGCGCCGTCCATGGGGGTGCCGTAAATCCCACCGCTGCCACCAGTTGTCACGGAGTGTGGGAGAGTCTGGTCCTGCACCCCTCTTCCTAGGACTCACAGTGACTCTCAGCCAGCCAGTAAAACAGAAGGTTTATTGGGCAACAGGAATGCAGGTTACAGCAGAGCTTGGAGGCACAGCCAGCACCCCTCAGTCAAGCCCCTCTGGGGTCCAGGAAGCTTAATCCCCTAAATTCCAACCACTCAGCCCAAAACCAAAACTAAACTCCCCTCCCTCCAGCCGGCCCCTTCCTTTGTCCACCTTCCCGGGCAAAGGCGTTGACACCGCTCCCTGGCTCAGGTTACAGGCTGAGCACTTGTCTCTCACCTAAAGTAATCCCTGGCTCTCCCATCCCCCACACAGACAGCCCCTACTCCATCACACCTTCTCACACTGCTTTGCTGGACATTCAGCCAGCCTCTTCAGGCCCTGTTATCACCCAACACGACAGCAGGTGGCGCCATACACCCAACTAAGCTACCTGAGTGCTTTACCTAAGCCACTCAAGGAGAGAGAGAAGACAACAGCCAATTTCCCAGCAATAAGGGTTAGCAAACAGATCAAAGCAGATTACTTATATAACCAAAAACTCAAACTAAGCCTAACATACTATCTGGATAGAATTTGAATTAGCAATTTCTCACCCTGACTGATGATAGAAGCAGTCCCCCAAGTTTCCATACACAAGCTAGAAATCCCTTTACCCTGGGACCAGCACTTCCCCCAGTTCAGTCTTTGTTCCTCAGGTGTTTCCAGGAGTTCGCTTGTGTGGGGAATGAGGCCAAGAGATGCCATCACACCCCACCTTATGTAGCTTTTCTATATGGTGGGACCCCTTTGTTTCAAACTCAGTTCCCATTCCAGTTTGTGGAAAAATACAGGTACCAAAATGGAGTTTAGTGCCAAATGGTCTGGTCACATGCTCTAGCATGTCCTGCTGAGTCATAGTAGCCATGACTCATAGGCTGGCTGAAACATTCACAGGAAGGCTAAGCTCTTCCATGGTCCATTGTCTTTGTTGATGAGCCATGAACACTGTCTGGCTTCTTTGTTGTACCTGAAAGGCTCGTTGTGGCTGTTACCCAGAGTAAGCACAGTTGAAATACAGATACAGAGTCAATATCCATAACTTTAGATACAAACATGATACATGCACACAAATAGGACAATCATATTCAGCAAATCATAACTTTTCCAATGACACTGAACATGACGCATCTTGCACAAAATGCCTCATAATTATATCCTAATCATTTGATAATCATACCACCAGGCTGCATGTGGGGTGTAGTGTCAGGGCCTAATTTCAAGGCACAGGTGTTGGGAATGGAACTTCCCCTCTTTGTGGAACAGGAAATAACCCTCTAGCCATGGCTGGGACAACTACCCAGACTCCCAGTGCTGAAGCCTGAACCTACTGACACTTGATTAGTTACCCCACCCCCGATCTTTGTGGCAACTGCAAACGTTATCGGTGATGATTTTATATTCTCTTCCAGGTCATTGATAAGACTGTTAAATAACACAGGGCCAAGAACCAATCCCTGTGGGAATCCCCTAGAAAGAAATCTACTCGACCATGGTTCCCCATTTACAATCGTAGTTTTTAATCTATTTAATGTATGTTGTGTTTATTTTTATCTTTCTAGTTTTCTAGTCAAAATGTTGTGCTGAACCAAGTCATACGCCTTACAGAAGTCTAGGTATATTACATCAATACTATTAGTTGCAACCAAACTTTTTGATCTCATCCAATAAGGATATCCAGTTAGTTTGATTGGATCTGTTGTCTCTGAACCTTTGTTAATTGGTACTAATTATATTACCCTCCTTTCATTCTTTATTAATTAAATCCATATTCGCTGCTCCATTATCTTGCCCAGTATCAGACTAACACTCTCATAATTAGCTGGGTCATCTCTTTTACACTTTTAAAATATTGGCACGGCATTAGCTTTAGTCCAGTCTTCTGGAATTTCCCCAGTGTTCCAAGTCCTAATTATAATCACCATTAAAAGTCCACCACACTCCTCCACCAGGTCTTTGAAAACTCTTGGGATACAAGTTATCTGGACCTGCTTATTTAAACATGTCTAACTGTAATAGCTGCTGTTCAACATCCTCGTGAGTTATTGTTGGGATGGAAAGACTGTCGTCGTCAATGTCTTATATGACTTACATCATCCGTTTTCCTCCAAATCCAGGAGAGAAATATTTATTGAACACTTTTACCTCTTCTGCATTATTTTGATAATTCTGCCATTTCCATCTAGTAATTTGCCACTTCCATTGTTAGGATTAATTTTGTACTTAATATACTTTTTAAAAACTTCCTTCTTATTTTCATTAATTGGTCATTGATTTCTGATCGCTTCCCTTGCCAACTTTCTACAATTCTGACCTTCTATTCTTTACTATTGACTTCCCCTTTCTTCCATATATTTTATTTGGAGAGTGGTGGGATTCCTACCAGGGAGCCACCAGCAGGGTCCAGAGACAGCCCCATCTCCTATATTAAGCTCTGGCTAGTAGGTATGTGATAAATGTGAAGATCCTGCCTCCGTCTGTCAGCTGAGAGACACAGAGGTTCTCTCTTTCCACCCTCTGATGCCACCAGGCTGCTCTAAGCAAGGTGAGGTGGGACTGTTAACATGTGCCTCCCAGAGCTTCCATTTCCCTGGTGCTGCTGTTCCGTGAATAGTGGGGTTGTGAGTGGGGCAGCAGGTCCTGAGTGTTGGGCTCTTGCTCTTTCAGGGGCCGGTGACCTTCGAGGAGGTGGCTGTGTATTTCACCAGGGAAGAGTGGGCTCTGCTGGATCCCGCTCAGAGAGCCCTCTACAGGGGTGTCATGCAGGAGAACTATGAGACGGTGACCTCGCTGGGTAAGGAGTCCTGTCCCCTGGCTTATTAGAAGCTGTGGGGTCTCTGAAGAACCTGAGTAGTAATAACTTTATACCTTTATTTGTCATACAAGTTTCCTTGCTCCCCCTTTTTTTGCCTTATCTCCCACCCACTAGTATCATTTTTGTCATGTGCCTTTTTGGTGCCGTCAGTAATTTTAAAATTGCATTGTATGTATCCAATAAGGATATTAATGTATCCTTATTGGATACATTAATAACTGTAGCTTTCATGCCTATTCCTCATTTTAAGAGGAAAATATGCCACGTGGAGAATTCTAAATTGAGTAAATAGGTGTATGACTCATGCATGGCTTGTGTGACAGTCAGATGAGCTCATATTTTGATAGGAGAGTGTATAATGTTTCTATTCAGGACCCCATGGGTGAAGGGAGAACAGAGCTGTGGGAAGGGAGGAGAAGAGGGGAGTAGATAATTCTGGGGTGTCAGGATATGGGGAGGGTGTGTGCAGGGTTAGAGCTAAGAAGCAGCGGGGAGGGACAAGGTTGTGAGAGACGAGGAGGGAACACAAGAATCTCCCAAGTTGCTGGGAGGTGGTGCTGGCTGAGAGTAATGGGAAGAAGTGGAGAGGAGTGTGCAGGAAGGGCACCGAGGAAGTGGCTCGTTGTCAGGTGCTGAAGCTAAGTGGCCTGTCCTTGTGGAAGAGTGGGAGCCCTTGGGGGGTCTAGTGCACTCAAGGGGCACCTCCCAAGGACTGTTTAAAAGCCAGGGCATTGCACAGATCCTATGGATCCATGACAGTGCCAGAGGTTCAGCCTTATGGGAAAAATATATAAAACAAGAAAAGGATCTAAATGCGTGTTTACCATCGCTCCCTCTCAGTCCTCATGGGAATCCCTGATCTGTTCCAAAGTGTATTAAAACCTTCCTTAAAGGCTTACCTCTTGGTTATCAGGTCATGTCCATTTGTTAGAGGGTTTTCCCTTCACCCTCCCACTTCCCTGGTTCTTGTCACGCAGACAGCAAGCAGCAAATGACCAGAAGTCTGAAGCACAGATAATGCAATGTTTATTGGGGTTATTTCCAAGCAAGCATATTCCACTGCCCTAATGAACTTACACCTAGAAAAAATAATTATGCAGCAGACAGAAACAATTAGAGAACCAGACTGATTAACAAGGTTAAAGTGGTGGCCATAAAGATAAAACAGTACAGAAATGAGGGTTTCACAACCACAACCATTGATAAGTGATTTCTTGCCAGACAGGCTGCTATCAAACTAAGTTTTCTTTCCATCTTAAGATCTGTATCTTTATCTGGTGGCGATGGGCACTATCAGGACAGGATCATCTTCCTAACAGCCCAATAGCACCTTATTTCCGTGTGACTGGTTAGGGATGTGAGGATGTGACCCTTTGCTTCCCAGCTTATGGCTGCCCCTGCTGCTTAGCCAAAGGCCTTAGCCTAAGAACAAGGCCTCAGCCTATCCTAGTGAGAGAAGGCCCTTACACAGGCAGACTGAGATTTTGATAATTAGCTAGTTACAGGGGTATAAAGACAAAGTGATAAAAATACACCTACGTTCTTAAAGTCTAGGCTTTACAGGCAGGCCTGAATATCTCTATTCTAACAGTGGGTTCTAGCCCTTCCCCCATGCTGTGTCTGTCTTGTCTATTTAGATCGGGGTCGGCAACCTTTCAGCAGTGCTGTGCTGAGTCTTCATTTATTCACTCTGATTTAAGGTTCCGTGTGCCAGTAACACATATTAATGTTTTTAGAAGGTCTCTTTCTATAAGTCTATAATATAGAACTAAACTATTGTTGTATTTTAAGTAAATAAGGTTTTTAAAATGTTTAAGAAGCTTAATTTAAAATGCAGAGCCCCCCCGACCAGGGGCCAGGACCCAGGGAGTGTCAGTGCCACTGAAAATCAGCTTGTGTGCCGCAGGTTGCCTACCCCTGATTTAGATTATAAATTCTTCAGGGCATGGGCCATCTACTATTCTCTGTCTGCACTTTGCCTAGCACAATGGGGACCCACTGTTAGTTGGTCCTTAGGCACTAAGGTAATGAATATGATTTGTTATAATAGTAACTCTCCTGCCACTTTGAGCCAAGGAAGATGGCCTTGGGATGCGTAGCCTTATTTGGGGTGTGTTAGTAATGTTGATTTGATTTATCAACTTAATTTAATTTGTATTGTAATTATTTTAATTAATTAATAACACTTAATCATGTATATTAATTAATATGGGTTTAGGCTTGCCAATTTGTTTAATCAGAAGATAAAAGTTCGTGTTTCGAATCGGGTTCCACAGAATTGATAAAGGGACCTTCGGGGGTATGACAGGAAGCTCACAGGGAGACAGATATAGTCATAAAGACTTTATTAAACTCAATGAAATAGTAAGTAAATTGTAAAACAGGTAGAATTACAGAGTTACAATTGTATTACTGTTATTCAGGAGATACATATGATGATACAATATTATGTGCTGCAAATTTTGGTTAATATTCACACCCTGTTTTGATAAACTGCTGTTGGCCTCGCCTCTGGCGGTTCTGGTTTCCCAGCACTTGCAAGTGAAACTAATGCAAAGAGCTGTCAAAGCTACTTTGGAATTTACTTTTTAGCTCAACTGAATAATCTAATACACAAATTAAAATAAAGTTTAGAGAGACCAAGCTTAGCCGAGTCCCTTTTGAACTTAAGGTTTGAAAATAAAATAAGTGCGGCCTATTACTGGTTAATAGCCGTCGTAGATGGATAGCATGAATACGTAGTTGAAGATGGTGAAGTGTAGAGAAGAAGGAGGAGGTCGAGGTGGGGATACCATAGTGAGGTAGGTTACCTCTTTTTATAGAAATAAATGCCGGAAATCCTTCCTCTTATGCCCAAATTTCAGTCTTCCCCCAGAGAAATGTTAGGCTGCGCTTACTCCATAGGCTAGTATGTGTGTGCGTATGGATGGCAGGTATCTGCGCACTTGTGGGGTACTTGTTCAGTCTGTGAGTGCAACTTTGAAAAATCCCCTTTGCTATTCTTCATTGTCTGTTGGTCTAGGTAAAGGGTCTTAAACCTAAGCGTAGGCACTTTATTTGGGTAAAGGAAAAACAGTTACTTTTCTGGGTAAAACGGCACAGCATTTAGCTAATCTAACTTTGCTTAAACTTAAAATGCAGGTTTTTGGCCTGTAGGTTTCTTGCATTACAGCCAAACGTATTTTTAATATGAATTAATAAACTTATCACATTACAGTACTTATAAGAAAAGAGATATTGATGCAGGCAAGCAGATGAATCCTGAGGGCTACAGATGTTACTGCCTAAAAGTGAGATGGGGTTAAAACCATGGAATATTCTTTGTGCCAAGTATCCCACAAATTCCACTGACCTCCCTTGTTTTCTTTGCCTGCAGTAGGGTTTCCAATTTCAAAACCTGATGTGATCTCGCAGCTGGAACGAGGGGAAGAGCCATGGGTCCCAGACATCCAGGGCTCTGAGAAAGAAGTGGTCCTGAGAGCTGCCTTCACAGGTGAGAAATTTGGTTAAACAACTCAACAACAGCTTACGAATGCAGGAAACATTTGGGATGCCCTACAAAGACCCTGTGAACTCTTCAAGGTCAGGATTGTTCCCTGCAGATGAGTGACATCTGCCATAATGATTCCACATGGCTTCCGTCCTATTCTGACTGACAACTGGCAGCAGGTCACTCCCTGATCTCACTTTCCCCTGAGAGTTATGGTGCAATGAGGACCCAGAACTGATCCCTTCCTCTCTTCCCTGTGGAAGGGTTTGGGGAAAATCAGCACCTGATAGGTTTGATCTCTCCCACATATATTTTGGTTTGTTCATCCCTTTTTCCATTCCTCTCTCTGACATTTCCTTTTTCTCAGGCACAGGGAGTGGCCTATGTCTGGATTCTCTCTGTCTCCCATCCAGCGATGGGATGGTGAGTGAGAACGAGGAGGAGAAACCCCAGCAGGAAGACACTGTGCAAGTAGATCCAGATTGGATGTTATCAGGAAGATCCAAAGGGAATGTTTCCAGGAGTTGTGCACTCCCAGAAAACACAAAAGCCTGTGAGACTCAGCAGAGGCCAGAGGAAAACTACAGTAGCCACTCAGCCCTTATTCCACGCAACAGAATCAACTTGGAAGAGAGACGCCACATGTGCCATGAGTGTGGGAAAAGCTTCAATCGGAGCTCTGCCCTTATCAGACATGAGAGAAGCCACACAGGGGAGACGCCCTACACGTGCGCTGAGTGCGGGAAAAGCTTCAGTCGGGGCTCAACCCTTATCACACACCAGAGAAGCCACACAGGGGAGAAGCCCTACACGTGCTCTGAGTGCGGGAAAAGCTTTGGGCGGCGCTCTCACCTTATCAGACACGAGAGAATCCACACAGGGGAGACGCCCTACACGTGCTCTGAGTGTGGGAAAAGCTTCAGTCGGAGCTCAACCCTTATCATACATCGGAGAATCCACACAGGGGAGACGCCCTACACGTGCTCTGAGTGCGGGAAAAGCTTCATTTGCAGCTCAACCCTTATCACACATCAGAGAAGCCACACAGGGGAGATGCCCTACACGTGCTCTGAGTGCGGGAAAAGCTTCAGTCGGAGCTCAACCCTTATCGGACACGAGAGACGCCACACAGGGGAGACGCCCTACACATGCTCTGAGTGTGGGAAAAGCTTCAGTCGGAGCTCAACCCTTATCATACATCGGAGAATCCACACAGGGGAGACGCCCTACACATGCTCTGAGTGCGGGAAAAGTTTCAATCAGAGCTCAAACCTTATCACACATCAGAGAATCCACACCGGGGAGACGCCCTACACATGCTCTGAGTGCGGGAAAAGCTTTGGGCGGAGCTCTCACCTTATCAGACATGAGAGAATCCACACTGGGGAGACGCCCTACACGTGCTCTGAGCGAGGGAAAAGCTTCAGTCAGCGCACAAGCTTTATTAGACATCACAAAATCCACATGAGAGAGAACTGTTATAAATCCCTTGACTAGGGCTGGCCAAACTTTGGTTTTTTTAATTACATTTGCTAATTCCCATATAGTGATTTTTGCACCATCTTCACCGTGGTCTCTCAGCTCCACCAGATCAGTTGCCTGCTTCTGCCTTTTGCAGCTCACCCTTCTTTGGGGTCAGTCCTGTGATCTTTTCTATCAACTCCTTTCCTTTGAGTTGAAGGAGTGTGTGTCCCTCCTGCCAGGAATGTTCATCAGCTCCAGGTGGGAGAGAGGTTTGATCCCAACAAGCTACACTGAGGCAAAAAGTACCTGTGCCTGACATCCATTAGGGCTGTAGTTAGGGTAAGTCAGAGGGATTCCCTTATTGCCCATCACCATCCTCCTTCAATCCGTGCTAGAGCCTAAGAATCCTTTTCCTTTCCCCGGTTGTGGGATGGGAGACATCCCAAAGTGCTCCTGTGCTATAGCACATGGCTAAGCTCAGAGAATAAACCCCAATATCCCCTGAGCTTTGCTTTTGAATTCTGTGTTTCCGATTACTTCAAGCCTGGGCATTGTGATTATTTACCAGTTTCTCTAGCCCTGTTCCTACCACTGTTTCTGTAACATGTTTTGTTTTTTTATGGGACAGGGTTGTTATTCATTTGCCTAACCCCAACCTGGAAGGCCAGGGTGTCTGTTTTCTCTGGCCCCTCCCCACAGACAAATCAGACAGGGTTGAACCTGCCAGGAGCAAACAAAATGCCCCACCGGTCACACACACAAAGCAGATAGACACACACAAGACACAGAAGAAACTGAATTATTTGAGCTATCAACATTTCCACTTTCCCACAGCATGTTAGTTCTGAAGGTTGTTTTAATTTGTTTATTTTGTTGGAACCAGAACTGGGGAAAGAGACACTGGAGTCAGTGGAATTACAGCAGGAAGGGATAAGTCTCATGATTCGTCACTAACCAAAGGCTTTGTGAACAGAGCGATAATGTTACTGAATGATCTGGCTAACCCTGCAGTTAGAAACAATCAGCTCTATGGGTGGCAAATTTACAGAGGCTCTGCTGCTGATCATGAAAATAGCAGCTGTTTAAAGGTAATGTGCTTCTATTTCAATGCCTCTGGAAGTAGAGAAAACAAAGATCTGTGTTAAAGGAAAGTTGCCATTTCTCAGAGCCCCAATTTCTATTGTGTGTGTACAGGAAGGTTTGAATGTGTAGTAGGTAGTTTGGTAAAGCTTAGCTATTTTATGTGTGTAACAGGCTCCTGCCCACCTCCAGCAGAGGTTTCAGTCACATACGATGGCAACTTACCGAATGTCACACAAATTAGTCCATCCCTCCCCATATTCCGTCTCTGACTGGAATGTTCGAATGAGGCAGAGAACTGGGAAAGTATTGCAGTAGGAATACATTAAAAAGTGGGATTAAGCAGAGCTGGGCTGCAGACAGAGCCTGTTCTAGAGCTGGTGAAGTGACAGGGACACACTCCCGCTAGTGCTGGCTCTGAAATAACAGCAGAAGCAGATGGAAGAGAATGAGCTCATGGGCAGCTGCCCTGTCAGTGCATCACTCACCTGGCAGGTGTTACACAAAACACAGCACTTCCCCCCACTGCCAACACTTCATTATACTGTCCATGGGGCTGTTTGTCCTGCAGGACTTTGATCTCTCCGGGTGGTCCATGGTGATTCATAACAGAGCCATTGGGGAGCAGGAGTCACCCCAATGGAAATCTCTGCACTTCTTTCTCAGTGTTACCTTCTTAGCCCTGGTTTTGGAGATGACATTAGCCTTACTCCTGTCTTGATTTTAGGTAGGATTGTGATCACCTTCTGGGGCTTGGCAGCTTAGAACTTTTGAGGGCTTTTCTCTGCCTTTTTGGTCCCTGCTGCAGTCAGTACATTCTAGACATGGGCATGGTGACCTCCCTGGGGATCTTGACAGCTTTAGCCAGCTTGTTGGTGGCTATTTTCCTGCTCACCGCCACTGTCTTCTTCTCATGCCTTGTCCTGGGGGCCCAGCTGCTGGTTGAATGGGAAGGAGCCAAAGTGCTGGTGACTTTAGCCCGCACCAAGTGGCCTTTGCTCGTCAGACTCCTGAACCCCAACTGGATGGTTCTTGTTCTTCTGCACAGCACAGCCCTGGAGAAGAGGGATCTGCAAATGTACATTCATATGATCCCTTTGTTTAATTGATGAAAACATAAACTAGACACTTAGAGGATTGGAACTGATTTCAGCTGATGGACAGGTGTGCTAGGTTTTTATGCATTTGGACAGTGAAATGTTGAGTGTTACATTCATTTCAAGCATCCCCGTATAGTGGAGCTCCTGAACATAATGGAGAATGGTAATCAAAATGTTTTCCCTTTTTTTTAAAAAATAAAATAAAAGAATAAGGAGAGGCTTATTAGAGGGCACTTGGATTTGAAGCAAGGACCACTTGATCTGCAGTCAAACACTCTACCACTGAGCTATACCCCCATGAGAGCAGATGCTTTCCCCATTGTAGCTGAAGCACATCAGTGATTCCAATAGCAGGGGCAGGTTCTCTCTGGGGCACAGAGATTTTTCGGGGAGTTGGTGGCTCCTTTCTTTCCTCACCCTGGAGTAAACTCAGCTTTTTATTCCATGGTACATGTTTTATGGACTAACAGCAGCAGCTTGAAGAAAGAGGAGAGTGAATATCTCCACTCTCAGGACTGAAGGTGGCCACGTCCCCTCTGTCTGACCGTTGCCATTGCAGGAGAGAAGGTTTCAATGGAGTTGAATGCCCTGACTCAGACTAGAGACACAGAAAGGTTTTGCTGTTCGTTGAACAGCAAAGGAAATTGTGTCTATGTGAAACTGAGGAGGGACATAAACGCCCACAGGGTGGCCCAATGCCCTAAGCTAAGGCAGGAGGGTGAAGGAATGAGGCTGAGGAATGACTGAAGTGGACTCACCTGGGATTGAAATGACATTTGTTTGTGTCGGGCAGTGAGAAATGTGACATTAACTCAGATGCAGGGTTGAGGCTTCTTTAGCTCCTTGTAGAACGTGAACTTGATTTCCCAGAAGGGAGAAAGGGAAAGTCTGGGGCGGCCTTTAGTCCCTGGCTGGAGCAGTGTGTGAAAAAGGCTCCAGAGATGCAGCTGGCAATTACAGGCCACTAAGGCTAACGTCAGTACCAGGCACATTGGGTGGAATTGTAGAGCCCAATGATTAGACACATCGGTGAACGGAATTTGCTGGGTGTAGCGGGTGGTTCCCTGCTCCTGCCCTGCGGGGCTTGAAGTGCCCAGGAGAGGGCTGGGGCTGGGGCAAGGAGCCTGGGCTGATTGGGGGAAGCAGGCTCAGCTGTGGCCATGCCCCAGTCAGGCCCAGCTGGCCCCTAGAAGAGGCTGTGAGCCAGGAGCCCAGTCAGTCTCCCTCTGCTTGTAGTGAGAGAAGGGCCTGGCTGCAGGGACCTAAGCAAGACACCTAGAGTGGGAGCAGGGCTGGGGAAGGGCCAGAGGAGCTGGGAGCTCTGGCCTGGAAAGCCCCAGGCTGCAGGCCTGACTCCAGGCTGAATAGGTGCAGGGCTGCAATGGGGCAGCCCAGGGGGAAGCAGAGGCGGCAGGTCCAAACCCCTTTGCCTGTGGTGAGTGGCTCATACTGCAGTCTGCCCCAGTGAATGGGGGCTGGATGGAGACTGGGCAGTAGCCAAGACTGAGGTGAAGTGGGGATAGTGGGTGGGGGTTCCCCTGGGAGGGGGAGACTCAGAACTTTGGGGGGTACTGCCAGGGGGTACTGCCAGGGTAAAAGGGGCACCGGGGTGTCCTGGAGGGACAGAGAGCCAGCTGCAGTAAGGCAGATCACCGGCCTGCAGAGGGTGCTCTGAGGGCTGGAGAGCTAATTCCCAAGATGACCAGCAGGAGGTGCTGCCGGGTGAGTCTGCCCCCGCTTACATTGGGGAGGAATGAACATCCTTTTTGTAAAGGAAAATCATGCCTCACGAATCTACTATAATTCTTTGAGGGAGTCAACAAGCATGTGGATAAAGGTCATCCCGTGGATATAGTATACTTAAATTTTCAGAAAACCTTTGACAAGGTCTCTCCCCAAAGGCTCTGAAGCAAAAATGGGATAAGATGGAAGGTCCTCTCTGGGATAGGTAACTGGTTCAAATGCAAGAAAGAAAGGGTCTGATTTTCAGAATGGAGAGAGGTAAATAGTGGTGTCCCCTTGAGGTCTGTATTGGGACCAGCACTGCTCAACATACTCCTCAGTGATCTGGAAAAAGGGGTAAACAGTGAGGTGGCAACATTTGCAGATGATACAAACCAACTCAAATTAGTTATGTCCAAAAGAGAGTGCAAAGTGTGACAAAGGGATCTCACCGAATGGAGTGACTGGGCAGCGAAAAGGCAGATGAAATTCAATGTGGATCAATGCAAAGTAATGCACATGGGAAAACATGATCCCAATTCTACATCTAAACTGATGGGGTCTAAATTAGCTCTTACAACTTAATAAAGAGATCTTGGAGTCACTGTGGATACTTCTCTGAAAACATCTACTCAATGTGCATCGGCAGTCAAAAAAGCCAACAAAATGTTGTGAAGTCCTTAGGAAAGGGATGGCTAGCGAGACAGAAATATAATATTGCCTGTATATAAATCTGTGGTATGCCCACATCTTGAATACTGGAGCTGGCCCCCCATCTCAAAAAGATATATCGGAATTGGAAACGGCACAGAAAACGGCAACCAAAATGATTGGGGTGTGGAACAGCTGCCATGTGAGGTGAGATTAATAAGACTGAGGGGAGTTTTCAGCTTGGAAAAGAGATGATTAAGGGGAGGCTAGGATAGAGGTCTATAAAATGATGACGGGTTTGGAGAAAGTAAATAAGGAAGTATCAGAGGCGTAGCTATGTTAGTCTGGATCTGTAAGGAAGTGCTATTTACTCCTCATAACACAAGAACTGGGGTCACCCGATGAAAGGAATAGACAGCAGGTTTAAAACAAACCAAAGGAAGTATTTCTTCACCCAACACACAGTCAACCTGGGGAAACGTTGCCAGAGGATGTTGTGAGGGCCAAGACTATAACAGGGTCCGCCAAAGAACTAGATAAGTTGATGGCAGACAGGTCCATCATTGGCTATTAGCCAGGATGGGCAGGGATAGAAAACCATGCTCTTGAAGTGTCCCTAGTCTCTGTTTGCCGGAAGCTGGGAATGAGCGACAGGGGATGGATCGCTTGATGATTCCCTGTTCTGTCAATTCCCTCGTGGGCACCTGGCATTGGCCACTGAGGG
The DNA here is from genome assembly GCF_016161935.1 of Mauremys reevesii. Taxonomy (NCBI): domain Eukaryota; kingdom Metazoa; phylum Chordata; order Testudines; family Geoemydidae; genus Mauremys; species Mauremys reevesii. The sequence continues at coordinate 22,620,420 of NC_052636.1, read as the reverse complement.
AGGATAGGATTCTGGGCTGGCTGGACCACCATTGGTCTGATCCAGTATGGCCGTTCTTATGACTAATAGAGGGCAGTCCCCACCAGCAATATTTATATTTGGTGCACTGAAAGGGCTAACTTTCCAAAGCTGACCCAAAGGTTTAGTAAAAGTGTTTTGGAGAAAAACACTAAACAGAACAATGCGAATGAAAACTGGGAGCTATTGTTTAAGGAGCTTGTTAGATGGGGCATAAGCCACATTGCCTAATTAGCTGAGCTTGCAATGGCCTTCCACTCAACTCCCTGACATTTCTCCGTCTGCAAATGTGGTACCCATTTTAAAACCTAGATCCAATCAATTACAACATGTCCGGGAAGATTCTAGGCATCAATGATCTGATTATTGGGTTGATGGCGGTAAACAAGAGCTTCCCATAAGGCTCCCTCCCTCCCTCCTCCCAAGAGCCACCCACATCCTCTCTCCCCTTTCTGCTCCCGCATCCTCTGTAAACTTTCGAAGACAGGTGCCTCATGATGGCCTTTGCTCATGGGGATGTTGCCTCTTGGTCAGGGTTTTGGCCCTTTTGGGGGGAAGGATGCAGCAGATGGCGTGTGGGGGGGGGGTAGCCCAGGGCCTCCCATGGGCTCTGACCCAGGCCATTCTGAGGGCAACACTTCTTACCACCCCGCTATTGTCCTAAGTTCGCAGTTTATCACAGGAAGCTCTGAAGGGTGTCAGCTCACTGCTCGATACCTCTTCTCAGCCGGGCGTGGCATGGCAGCTCTCTCCTTGGGGTGGCAGCTGCCTCTGTTATGCTGACGGATCCAGGTTGGTGACACGGTGGTGGGCGGGATTGAACCGGGGACCTCTGGAGCTTAGTGTGGGGGCCTCTACAGCATGAACTAAAAGCCACCCGGCTGTTGGCGAGGGCTGTAGAGAAGACATGTTTTATTGCTCCTTCTAAGTGATCTCGGTGCCACTAGCTGGGACACACCACCACACCCTGGAGGTGTGTGGGTTACGCACTTCCCCTAGCTGAGCAAGCGCATCCTGAGCTTCGGAGAGTTTCCAGTTGTAATCCCGGACGACCCCTGTAACAATGCGACCACTGGCGGGACACTGCTGAGAGTATCAATTCAGGACAAATAGCTTGGAGCAGGGCAGTCAGAGCCCGAGGCTGGGTGCCCTTTACTATTAAAGCACGTCACACCCGCCATGCAGAGAGGGTTTTGGTTTTACCCCACTGGCGAATCGGACGTAATACAAGCAATTCCCTCAGCTATTCCAGTTCCCTTGTATCACCACCAGCACCGCTGCTTATGGGGATGAATGGTTATGAAAACCAATACCCCAGTAAAAGAAAAAAGGTTCTCTTAAAGGACCAAGCCCCAGATGCAGGTCAATAGATGAGTCAGATCTTACCCACAAATCACACTTTTGCAAATCCTTTAGCATTGTTATGGAAAAATTGATCCATGTGTTGTGTTTTCAATCAGATCAGCCTGAGGCCTTTTATTGATTAGAAGCACCCAGGGGAGAACCGTTATGGAAACGGCCTCCCTGAAGCTGGTTACAGACAGCCTTATAAAGCTTAAAACTACAATTGTAATATGCAAGTTACACACATAATTTCCTTATTATTTTGCTAAAAAAATATTGCAAAGTTAATGCTGATTGGAGCAGGAGTAAATTTCTTCCATATTAGGCTTTTCCTGTTGTTACTTATCTGTTCTATGCGGTGTGGCAAAGTTCCTCCTCTCCCCTAGTAGGTCCTGCGCTTATTGGCGGATTTCCTCCCCTCAGTGGTCTTCCCCTTGGATGAAACCCACAGTCTGGATCAACTCCTCCTATGTCTGTTTAGGAGTAGCGAGACTTGGGGGGAACCCGGTCCCACCCTCTACTTCGGGTTCCAGCCCAGGGCCCTGTGAATTGCAGCAGTCTCTATGGTGCTACTTGTAACCGCTGCTTGACTGCTATGGCTCCCTGGGCTACTTCCCCATAGCCTCCTTCAAACACCTTCTTTATCCTTACCATAGGATCCTCCTGGTGTCTGATACTGCTAGATTGTATGGTGTTTCCTCAATCCTCCAGTAGTACATCCTCTCAGTTCTTAGTTCCTTGTGTCTCTGACTCCCAGCTCCTCATACGCACTTCCTTCCTCTGGCTCCTCCTCCTCAGACTGGAGAGAGCTCCCCTTTTTATACCAGGTGCCTTGATTAGCCTGTCCTGATTGGCTGCAGGTGCTCCAATCAATGTAGCTCTCTCCGGTATATTCTAGAAAGTTCTTAATTGGTCCCAGGTGCCTTGATTAGCCTGGAGCAACTGCCATTTTGATTCCTATGGTCCTAGGGATTTGCTTAGCCTGGAGCTAACATACCTGCTTCTCAATACTTTCCTGTAGCCATCCGGCCTTGCTCCATCACAGTGGTTACGTGTTGACAGTAGGGGATATTACAAAATTGTTTTTCAGTTGGGGACTGTTAGGACTTTCCACTGTCTCCTCCATGCCCCCCTACTTGGCTTGTCTGGCCGGCCCTGGCAGCTTGACATGAGACCTGGGCCTACAAAGCCTTGGATAACACTGGATTTTCCCTTACAACATCTAAAATATAAAGGTTTATTCATAACAAGAAAGAAATATAGGTGAGAGTTAAAATTTTTAAAGGAATTAATTACACACAGTAATGGCAAAGTTCTTGGTTCAGGCTTGTAGCAGTGATGGAATAAACTGCAGATTCAAATCAAGTCTCTGGAGTCCATCCACAGCTGGGATGAGTCATTCAGTCCTTTGTATAGAGCTTCAGTTTGTAGCAAAGTCCCTCCAGAGACATGAAGCAGGACTGAAAATAAGATGGAGACGAGGCATCAGCCTCTATAGTCTCTTGCCATGTGGTCTTTGCTTTCTTTGTCCCAAGGACACTCTATCCAGCACGGGGCACAGAAAAACCTTAGAGTTCTGTCCATAGGCAGGTCCCTGCAGACCTTGCTGAGTCACAAGGCTTATCTGCCTTCTCTCAGTGGGTCGATTGTAGAGCTGATGGTCCTTAATGGGCCATTAAGCAGGCTAGGCAGAACTGACACCTGTTTAGCTTATCAAAAGAAGATTGAAAGGCGACTTCATTGAAATGTTGAAGTGCCTTAATGGAGAGAAAAGATTGGGTATTAAAGGGCTCTTTAATCTAGCAAAGAAAGGAATAACAAGACCCAATGGCTGGAAGATAAAAAGAGACAAATTCGTATTACAACTAAGGCACAAATATTCAACAGCGAGGATGATTTATCACAGGAACAAGCTGCCAAGGAAAGTGGTGGATTCTCCATCTCTTGATGTCATTTCATGAAGATTAGATGCCTTTCTGGAATGTGTTTGCCCCAAAAGTAGCTCTTGTGTCATACAGGAGGCCTGTGATACGCAGGGGGTCAGATTAGATGCTCTAATGGTCTCTTCTGGCCGTAAAGTCGACTAATTTCTAAAAAACTGAGTGTAGCATTGGGAGCAGCATCTGATGTTTCCCTGTCTAGCCGGCTTGCTGCCTAGAACGAACGCTCCTTGAGTGGGGTGATCCACAGGGAGTAGCTCAAACCTGCAAAGTGCCTGGCCAGGGGCAGGACACTGGCACAGCAAGGGAGGGGTGTGGCAGTGACATCACAAAGGCCTTTTGCAGGACCTCAGCCTATTGGTCAAAGGCGGTGGGGAGGTGGTGACCTCACAGAGAGATGCTGACATCAGCCAGGCAGGACGGGGTAAGGGGCCAGGGAAACCTCAGAGACCCCTGTGGCTTTGCTTCAGCAAGTCTCCTTCTCCAGGTCTCTCTTTGAGGACTGAGGGAGTATTCGGGTTCACGGACGTGAGCGCCAGGAGGAACCTCTTTCGAGTTTTCTCCTTCCCTTCTAGTGATTTTACTAGAAAACAGCTGTCCCTGTTTAGAAGGTAAGAGCCTCCTGGAGGTTTGAAACCTGTTCAGTCTGATCCATCTGGTGAGAGTTGAATTCTAGGCATGGAAAACACGAGCTTAAGGAGGCAAAATGTTATTCTGCACCTGGGATTTTGTCCCTTAGAATCACTGGGGTCATTGGGGTTTGTCCTTTTTGTTTCCCCTTTTCCTCCCTCCCTCCTTTCTCTTCGTCTCTTGCTTCTTTTGTCCTTTTTCCTGTTCACCTCCCAACACCAGGAGGAGAGAGTGTGTGTGTGTGTGTGTGTGTGTGTGTGTGTGTGTGTGTGTGTGTGTGTGTGTGTGTGTGTGTGTGTGTGTGTGTGTGTGTGTGTGTGTGTGTGTGTGTGTGTGTGTGTGTGTGTGTGTGTTTTTTGCGGGGGAGGGCTCTGCAGCTCCCACTGTGGGAGGTCCACCCAAAAATGTGGGGCTGAAATAGTGCTTGGGCAGTGATCCCCACCAGTGACCTGGGCCATCCTTTGGGTTCTCTGGTGAGAACCCTCAGCCTCCCGCCCTCAGTCTCTACCCTGATTGGCTGAGCAGGGGGTTATTGACAGGGAGGAGACTCAGGTCCTTGTTGTTCTCTTTTAAGACCAAGGAAATAAGTCAGAACCAGTTCTGTGTTTGATGAATTTTGCTGCTTCTCTGCATTAATTGTCTCTGAGCAGCTCATGATTCTCTCTAACATTGCAGTTCTCCTCAAATACTTGCTGAATAATTCCTGTGCACTGTTGGTCTGGAGCTCATCTGAGAGCACTTTATTCAGGTCATTCAATGTCTGAAATTCAAGATCCGATGGATAGTTTGAAAATCAGGGCTCTTGGGTCCTATCCCCAACTCTGCCACTGACTGGCTGTGTGACCTCAGACAAGTCAATTCTCCTTTCTCAGCCTCAGCTTCTCCCTCTTTCAAGTAGGGATAAAAATGATCCGCTCCTACCTACCTCACAGTGCGTGGAGGCAGGGCTGGCTCTAGTTTTTTTGCCACCCAAAGGAAAAAAAAATTAGCTGCTCCCACCCACACCCTCCTGCTGCCCAACCCCTGGGCTCCCCATTTGAACCCTCTGCTGTCCCGCTCTGGGCCTCCCCACCCACAGCCCCCTGCTGCCCCAGTCCTGGGCTCTCCCCCACACACACCCCACGTTGCCCCAGCTCTGTGCTCCCCCCTCCCCACCAGTGCTCGCCCACCCACACACCCTCTGCTGCCCCAGCCCTGGGCTCCCCCTCCCCCACCTGTACCCTATTGGGGGGGGGCACAATTTTATATTTTTGCCTTGGGTGTAAAAGTAGCTAGTTACGGCTCTGGGAAGTAGGAGGCAGGAGAACAAAGCCCAGAGACCCAACATGGGGCAGTTCCTGGGGGCGGGGCTCAGGCGCAGGCCGGGGGGGGAGCAGCTCCTGGGGGCGGGGCTCTGACAGCCCAGGGGTGGGGCAGCTCCTGGGGGCGGGGCTCTGGCACAGCCCGGGGGCGGGGCAGCTCCTGGGGCAGGGCTCTGGCAGAGCCCAGGGGTGGGGCAGCTCCTGGGGCGGGGCTCTGGCACAGCCCGGGGCGGGGCAGCTCCTGGGGCGGGGCTCTGGCACAGCTGGGGGCGGACCAGCTCCTGGGGGCGGGGCTCTGGCACAGCCCGGGGGCGGGGCAGCTCCTGGGGGCGGGGCTCTGGCAGAGCCCGGGGGCGGGGCAGCTCCTGGGGGCGGGGCTCTGGCACAGCCCAGGGGTGGGGCAGCTCCTGGGGGCGGGGCTCTGGCACATTGTGACGCAGGAGCCCGGGCCCAGCAGCTGCTCCCTGGTGGCCACGTGCTGCCAGCAGCGCTGGAGCCGCCCGGGCCGGAGCGGAGCCGCTGTTCTCAGCTGCAGCAGGAGCTGCCCCCGGCCCGCTGGGCTCCAGGTGGGGACAGAGCCTGGGGCCCGGGGCTCCCCTGGGTGCGGCTGGCGGGGCGGGAGGGGAGAGGCCGGAGCTGCAGGCGGGGAAGGGCGGGGGGTTGATCGGTCTCTGGGCCCCAGGGGAGCCCCGGGGCAGAGTGTGTGTGTGAGTGTCCCGGGCCCAGGTGTGCGCAGGGGGGGAGCCCCGGCACCCCAATGCCCTGAGCCCCGGCTGGGGAGGCTGCTCCCCCCTCCCGTGGGGGCTCCGGGGGGGGAGGCTGCGGCGGCTGCAGGCGGGTGCTCGGCCCCCCCGGGACTGACCCGCTGCTGGCAGCTTGTGGCGCCTCCTCCGCGGAGCTTTTCCCCGGGGGCGGCCTGGGCGCAGCTGCGATCAGCTGTTTGCTGGGCAGGCTCCGCTCCGCTGCCCCCCCCCCTCGCTCCTGGGGGGCTGAGTGAGCCCCTTCCAACAGCCCCAGGGGTCGGTGGGGGCGGGGCCAGCAGCAGCCGAGCCCCCCCGCTCCCCCGGGGCTGCCCCGCCCCGCTCGGGCTGGGGGCTCTGCCAGGGCCCCCGCGTGAATCGCTGCTCCCTGCCCGCCAGGCTCGGCTCCGGCCCCAGCAGCGGCGGGTGCCCCGGGGAGCCCAGCTGGGCTGGGGGAGGGGAAGCTCCAGATACCGCCAGAAGCCGCGGGGGGGATGGAGGGGGAGAGGAGCCACCCTGGGGCTGGGAAGAGAACCCCGGACCCTGGTAGAAGATGTGGGGCTGAAGTCCCCGGCTCGGGAGCCCCAGACACCGTAGTGGCAGAAGTTGCAGGGCTGAAGCCCTGACCCCCCCCCCCCTCTGTGTGGAGCTGGCCTGAGCCCCTCTCGCTCCCATCCCCCCTGTGGAGCTGGCTCCCACTCTCTGGCTGTGGAGAAATTCAGCCCAACTCTCCCCATGTTGGTATCTCCATTCCCCCCCATCACCCAGCCATGAATGGATTTAGCCCAGGAGGCAGGGTCAGTGTTGGCCCCATTGGGCAGGCGGGATCTAGGGCACAGCGAGGTCAAGTGACTTTCCCAAGGCTGAGCAGGGAGTCTGTGGCAGAGCAGAGACTCAAACCCAGAACACCTGAACCTGAGTCCTGTTCCTCAACCACTAGGCACCCTTCCCCCCGAAGGAGAGGGAACCTCCTCCGCCACTTTGAGTGTGTGGGTGGGAGCAGCCACTAGACAGAGCTGCCAGGAGGTGGGGAAGGGGTTGGATAGTTGGGGTGATTGGGGGTGGGGGTTTCTGGAGGGGGCGGTCAGGGGACAAGGAGCAGGGGGGTTGGATGGGTTGAGGGTTCAGGAGGTGGAGCGGGGTCGGGGCAGGCAGGGAGCAGAGGGAGTTGGATGGGTCGGGAGTTCTTGGGGTCCTGTCGGGGCGGGGAGCGGTTGGATGGGGCGTGGGAGTCCCGGGGGTCTGTCTGGGGACAGGGGTGTGGATAAGGGTCAGGGGGACAGGTAGGGGGTAGGGTTCTAGGGAGGCAGTTACAGTGGGGGGGGTCTCAGGAGGGATAAGTCAGGGGACAAGGAGCAGGGGGGGTTGGGGGTTCTGAGGGGGGCAGCCAGGGGGCAGGAAGGGGGAGGCAGTGGATGGGGTGGGGCTAGGGCGGGGCTCCCTGGGTGCACACCCTAATGAAATGTGCTGCACACACCTATGGTCATGGGGGTGAGCTACTTGCATCCTTTTCCTGTTTGTGCCGTTTCTTTCCGTCTCAAAACCTGAGAACAATTCTCTCTGGTTCTTCCCCTTCTCTCTCCCCTCCCCACATGTGGCTAGAAAATCCAAGGAGATTCCCTCGTTTTCCCTAAAATTATTGACTCTCTAGTCTCTTATTTTCCTTATTTTCTCTGTAATTCTTAAATTCTCCTCAGCTTTGGGACATGAACCCAGCCCGTTTATCTGCAGCAATTTGTCCTTGGGTAGGTGGAATTTGCTGTCCTGTGTCACTCACCCAGCGTGGGTGGCGGTTAGTAGGTGCTGGCTGGGGGAGCCCGCAGACACGGCTGCCTCTGGGGGGGGAGATGGGGTGGCCGATCTCTGCCAGTGACAGGACATGGCCGCACAGGAGGGGAAGGGAGGAGCCAGTGTCCCTATGGAGCCTGCCCAGCCCCTTTGGTTCTGCTCCTTTCCAGCATTTTGTTCAGAGACTTTATTACTGGGGAGGCTGAAAAATCTCCCTGTGGGCTTAGCCTGGCAGGAGGGGCCAGGTCTCCCCTGCAATAAAGAGCTGGAGCATGTTCCCAGCATGGCAGAACCTAGGCTGTGTCTCTGCAGGGAAAGATCCTGGGGGAGTCGTGATGTGACATGAACTAAAGCCTGTTCTGAAACCTCCACAACTGCCCTTCTCGCCCTGCCAGGCTGCAGGATGTCGTCCATGTTTCGCTCCAGCTCATCCCATCCTCCCATGGGACAGGGAAGGGAAATGGCTGCAGTGGAGCCGGCTCAGGTAGGGGTTATTGGGGGGGTTGCTGGTGGGTTCCTGCTGGAGGGAGAGGGGCAGCAAATGCACCGGAGGAGGGAGGCTTGGGCAGTCTGGTTTGGAGGTTGGAGCGGGGCAGGAAATTCCCAGGGTGGAGAATGGGAGGAGGCCAGGGTGTAGTAAACCTGTTGGGACTTGTTTAATATGTGGTTTCCATTCTAGGAACAGACCCATGAGGTTAGAGGGTGGAAATGCTCTACCGTATTTTTCTGTGTATAAGACTATATTTTTTCCTAAAATCCTTAGCCTAAAAATTGAGGGTAGTCTTATACACGGAAGTAAGCCTCCTGTTCCCTGCCCTCTGACCCCCCCAACCCCTATCCACCCCCCCACCCCGGAACTCCCCTGCCCTCTCTCCAACACCCCCTCCCTGCCCCCTTACCGCGCTGCCTGCACGTGGCTGGTGGCGCTACAATCCATCCGCGGCTGGAGCTGGGAGCGCGGGGCCGGGCAGTGTCCGGAGCCGGGCATCCGGGTAGGTGGGGTCGCGGCTGCTGCAGCGGCCGGACCGCACTACCGGAGCCGGGCGGCCGGAGACGCGGGGAGCCGGGCGGCTGGGGAGCCAGGGAGCCGGGCGGCTCCCCAGCCGCCCACTCCCGGCTCCCTCGTCCCGGGTGCCCGGCTCCGGTAGTGCGGTCCGGGCACTGCGGCGACTGGGGAGCCGGCGGCTGGGGAGCCGGGAGCCGGGCGGCTGGGGACGCGGGGAGGGCCGGGCGGCTGGGGACGCGGGGAGGGGAGCCCCCGGCTCCCCGCGACCCCAGCTGCCCGGCTCCGGTAGTGCGGTCCGGGCACAGCGGCGGCTGGGGACGCGGGGAGCCGGGCGGCTGGGGACAGAGGGAGCCGGGGACACGGGGAGCCGGGCGGCTGGGGACACGGGGAGCCAGGGACACGGGGAGCCGGGCGGCTGGGGACACGGGGAGCCGGGCGGCTCCCCGCCTCCCCAGCCGCCTGGCTCCCTGCCTCCCCGGCTGCCCGGCTCCGGTAGTGCGGTCCGGGCACAGCGGCGGCTGGGGACGCGGGGAGCCGGGCGGCTGGGGACCGGGAGAGCCGGGGAGCCGGGCGGCAGGAGTTGCGCGGACGGGGAGGGATGCGGCAGGAGCCGGGCAGGGCTGCTGCCGGAGACCAGCCGGGCGCACGGCCCTCCTCCTTCCCTCTACCCCTACCTCCGCGTCCTCTTCCTGGGCCTGAGCAGCAAAGTCGGGGGGGACAGCTGCAGTGCGGCTGGAGGGAAAAGAAAACAAAACAAAAACCTGGGGCATGGCCGGGCGGCAAAGCAGGGGAGAAAAAAAAACAAAAACCTGAATTTGGGGTTAGAAATGTGGGGGCGTCTTATACATGGAAAAATTTGTGGGACAGGAAACAACCTGCCTAGGTGGGGCTAGGAAAACAGACAAGACTCCCAGGGCTGGAGCCTGACCTGATTAACCAGCGGCTGCTGTGAGATGTGAGGGGGCACCCGCCAGGGAGGCTGGGGGGGGGGGGAGGTTCTTAACCTTTTTCTTTCTAAGGCCCCCAACGTGCTATAAAAACTCCACGGCCCTGCATGTGCCTGGTTCTCTGCATATCACAATCATGTATGTGACTCACTAAGATTTGACTCCATCATTGCTATTAGTATCATACTTGGAGCTGCGTTTATTTTCATAGAAATTTTAAGTTACTTTACAGACAGATTTAAAAATACAGTTTGAAGATAAATGATCTTCATCTGCACAGTGTCTAAAGTTTTGAGTTTAGCTATTTTTTTTTCAAACGAGCCCTGCGAAGGTAAGTACAAGCAAAATGTACAGTCTGTTATTTGATTGTAAATATTGTAAATAGCAAATGACAAAGCACAATACGGCAATAACAGTAATAATGATAATTACTCCAGCCAGGCCAGGTGAGGCATTTTAGAACTTGTTACTCAAAGAACTGAATTTAAGCATAAGACAGAAATAAAATGATGAAATGCACAGACCAGTTAAAAAGCTAAAATACCAGCACTGTCATCCTGACCGAATGTGAAAGAATAAAATTACAGAGACTATATGTACTTTGTGCATTTTGACAGGAGGTAAAAGGAAGTAACAACAGTAACTGAAGTGTGTGTGGTGGGGGAGTGTGAGACACACCCGCTGTCACTTCCAGCCCAGCGGCACTCACTAGTCCGAAGGCTCGTTCACACGGCAGCAGGGGCCAGCAGCTCCCACTCCTGACCCAGAGGCAGCAGCACAGAATCTTGTCCCCCCACCTCAGCTCAGCAGAGACTGGGCACAGAGGCAGGAGGGTGGGGCCACCCCGACATCAGCAACTCCCCCCCCCCCCGCCCCCGCACAGCACAGGAGGTTCCTGGGAGCAGCTTGGTCGGGGCAGCTCCAAGTGGGGGGGGGGCAGGGCTGCAGGAACAGTTGCAGGGGAGGCAGGTGATTAGATGATCATAATGGTCCCTTCTGATATTGAATTCTATGATTCTATGAGGTGAAGAGAAGTGGGGGGAGGAGAGACAGGACACCCCTGCTGGAGGAACCCCTTCAGCACGGCCCCCCTGGACCGTCGTGTCATCTGCCCCCCACTGAGTCTGGCCCCGTCCAACTCTTCACAATGAGAACAGCGCTGGGCTCCCTGCCAGCGAGCTCTCCCTGCACCCTGCCAGCGCCTCCATCTCCTGTGTCCGGCTGTGGCTAGTGGGGGGGGGGCGTGGATCTGCTGGGAGAGACAAGGGGCTCTCGCTTCGTCCCTCCCCCTGGCGTTTCCTGGCTGCTCTGAGCGGGGTGGGATGGGACTCTGTTGACTATCATCCACCAGAGCTTCCATTTGATTGAAAGTGTGAGTGATGCAGTAGGTACTGAGTGTTGGACTCTTGCTCTTTCAGGGGCCGGTGACCTTCGAGGAGGTGGCTGTGTACTTCACCAGGGAAGAGGGGGCTCTGCTGGACCCCACTCAGAGAGCCCTCTACTGGGAGGTCATGCAGGAGAACTGTGAGAATGTGACCTCGCTGGGTAAGGAGTCCTGTCCCCTGGGTTATTAGAAGCTGTGGGGTCTCTAAAGAACCTGAGTAGTAATAACTTTATACCTTCATTTGTCATTCAAGTTTTGACAAGTTTCCTTGCCCCCCCTTTTTTGCCTCATCTCCCACCTACTGGAATAATTTTTAGACATTTGTCATCAGTCATTTTGAAATTGCATTTAATGTATCCTTATTGGCTATATTAGTAACTACATTAATAAATGTTTTTTTAATTAATTAATAAAATTATAAATAAATAAAAAAAATATTTTTAAAATTATTAAAAAATAATTTAATTAATAAAAATAGGTGTGTGACTGATGCATGGCTTGTGTGACAGTCAGATGAGCTGATCTTTTGATAGAAGAGAGTATAACATTGACATTCAGGACCCCACGGGTGAAGGGAGAACAGAGCTGTGGGAGGGGCAGAGAAGGGGGGGTAGATAATCCTGGGGTGCCAGGACATGGGGCGGTGTGCAGGAAGCAGCAGGGAGGGAGGAGGTTGTGAGAGACGAGGAGGGATCACAAGAAGCTCCCAAGGTGCCGGGAGGTGGTGCTGGCTGAGAGTAATGGGAAGAAGCGGAGGGGAGTGTGGGGGAAGGGCACCCAGGAAGTGGGCTGGGTGGGTCAGTGGGAGAGAGGAGAGGTTTGGGAATCTAGAGCTGTGGGGGATCCCAGACCTTTAACCCCGAATCCCTACCCAAGCCTTGTTGTTCTAGAGCCTCCACTCCAGTTTTCTTTCTGTTCAGTTTCACTTCATTATACATTTCCTCCCCCAAATATTATTATTTTAACTCTTGACCTCCCTCTCCCGCTCATTACCCCCCTCCCCACATAACCTCCCTATCTCTATGCACAGAGACCCTGGCCACCGATCCTGAGTCCTTGCTGCATCCTCCCTCCCAGAGCAGGGCCCCTTCCCAGGCACAAATGGGCACTTTGTTGATGATGTCACAGGCTGGTGGTGTAGCCTGTACAATTTTTACACCTATAAGATTACGTATTGGGATTCAGCTCGCCCTTGTACATGGCTACGCAAAGTTAATTGAGAAGATGAAATTTGGTGAAACACACTGAAATTTGATTTAATACAGACAGTTATAACTGAAATCACAGGCAAGGATCAATCCACATAACAGTTAGACTAAGGGCTGGTCCACACTAAGAAGCGGGGTTGAACTAGGGTACGCAAATTCAGCTACGTGAATAGCGTAGCTGAACTCGAAGTACCCTAGTTCGAACTACTCACCCGTCCAGACGCCGCGGAATCGAAGTCTGCGGCTCCAAGGTCGACTCCGCCACCGCCTTTTGCAGTGGTGGAGTACCGGAGTCGACCTTGGTGCTTCCGGAGTTCGAACTATCGCGTCCAGATTAGACGCGATAGGTCGAACTCCGAGAAGTCGAACTCACCGCATCGACCCGGCTGGTAAGTGTAGACTAGCCCTTAGAGAAGTATAGTAAAGAGGGGCTTGCACTGTGCGGACTTGCAAGTTATGACACCAATGGAAACAAAGATCAAGGGGCAAGGAGCCCGTCAGAAGGGAGGCCCTGCTTCAGTTTACACTGTCTCGGGGACCTGACAAAATGAAAAAATGGTCACTAGGAGAGGTAATTTATCCACTTCCTTATGGTAATAGGATGGCTATATACCATATCTGCTCCTTAACTGTAATTACAAGAATGTCAATAGCTGCCCCAACCCGTATGTGGCCTTTGGAAAGTCCATAATTAAGCATCAAGCATTAATACTCATGATTTACATCACTTAGTTATTAATTCCAAGATATGAATGCGACCAACTGCTGAGATCCTGCATAGCAACCTAATTGCTAAAGCCCACCCCAAACTTCCTTCTTTCAGAATCCTGTGGCGTGTTGCACCTGTTTGTGGTTCCTCGTTAGTCTGTCAAAATGAGGGTGTAAAATATCTGACCTGGGATTCTCTCCTTAGGGGCCTGTTCAGGTAAATCCCAGACTTCAGCATAACTGCTCCCACAAAGCCTCCGCCTAATATAAGGCCCTTAACTGTAGCAAGCTGAATAACCCATTTATCTATGTTCACCTCCTTGCCCCTCCACACATGGTCCAAGCTAATAAGCAATACTCTGATCATGACATCTTACCTCTAGTGAGTATGAAATTGCCCACAAGACGTGAGACTGGGTCATAGATCGTACAATCAGGTCGGGGTCAAGAAGAGTGAGAGTTTGGAGAGAGTCTTGCCCCCCCTCTCCCCATCTGCAGCAGCCACAAGCTGTCTTCCCTCCCGGCTCCTTGGATCTCTGAGCCTGTCCCTCCTGAGGCTGCATGGCCCAGTTCTTGTTTCTGACCTTCTCCTTTTCCGGAAGAATTAGAGGCTGTTGCTCCTGAATGTTAGTGTGTAATTCCCCAGCCTTCTCCTCCCACTGGGGGAGTTTAATTCTCCCTCTCATTACACCTGAGTCACTAGATTTCCTAGTTCCTCAAAATGTGCTTTTGCGATGTCACAGTTCTGGGGTAGCGAAGCCTTTGACCTGCCTCCATGGTCTGCTCAAGGAATGGCCCCTCAGGTATCAGGCCTGTAGCCAGCCCCTCTCTATGGGTAGGGACCCACCTGCCTCTCCTTTTTGACCAGGGTGTGAGGATTGCAGCTTGTCCTCCACTGTGTTTGCTGGACTAACGTCCAGTTCCTGTGCTTTGCTTTCTCTCCAGGGGCTGTGAGCAGTGTGTCTGAGACAGAGGTGGGACTTTTGGTGATACTTGTATGATGCCAATACGCAGGGCCGGGGGCAAGTGGGGCAATGTGCCTCAGGCCCCGGGCCCAGCAGGGGCCCCCACGAGAGTTTTTCAGGGCCCCTGGAGCAGGGTCCTTCACTCTCCGGGGGCCCCGGAAAACTCTCGCGGGGCCCGGGCCCCCGGAGCTTCTTCGCTCCCGATCTTCGCTGGCCGGGGGTCCTTCCGCTCTGGGACAGAGGGACCCCCCACTGCCGAATTACCGCCAAAGCGGGACCCGCCGCCGGGTCTTCGGCGGTAATTCGGCGGCGGGGGGTTCTTCTGTTCCGGGACCCGCCACCGAAGTGCCCCGAAAACCTGCGGTGGGGGCTGCACCTCGGTGGCGGGTCCCGCTTGGGCAGTAATTCGGCGGCGGGGGGTCCCCGCCGTGGGTCTTTGGGGCACTTTGGCGGCGGGTCCCGGAACGGAAGGACCCCGCTGACTTCCTGCCGAAGCGGAGGCCCCCCGCCGCCGAAGACCCCAGGCCCCCGGAATCCTCTGGGTGGCCCTGCCAATACGCATCTCAGTTTCCCTCTGTGATTGGTATTGCTATGATTAGAACGAGCAGGAGACATAAGGTGTTTTGTCACACAGCTGTCATGGGGTGATATGAATGGGTCATTAAGGACTGGCTGGGGCCAACTTAGATCAATGGGATACCCGACAGAGACAAGGGAATAATTGTCACCTGTCCATGGGAGGATCTCAGCTTGGCTGAGTGAAGCACACATGGACTCGTTATGTTTTGAGAGCAGGAAGACCTGGGCTCATGGACACAGGGAGCTTTGCCAGAGTGAAGACAAATGGACAGACACAGTGAAAAGAAACCAAACTGTTTTCTACAGCAGCCTGGCTCAAGGGCATTGGCCAGTGTGGACTATATTGTCTTCATTGCTTCGCTGTGCTAATGAAAAGACTTTCCAGTGCTGTGTCTCGGTTGACTAATAAACCCTGCAATGTTTTAAAAGTCTGCCCAGTGTCACAGCAAAAACTTGCTGAGGTGCATTGAAGCATGAATGAGGAACAGTCTCTGAACAGGAGTGTCGTTCAGCTGGACCTGCTGGCAGAGCTCACAGGTTGTAGTAGGAGTATTGAAGCCAGAGGCTCAGTCTCAGGTGCTGAAGCTAAGTGGCCTGTCCTTGTGGAAGAGTGGGACCCCTTGGGGGTCTAGTGCATTCAAGGGGCACCTCCCAAGGACTGTTTCAAAGCCAGGGCATTGCAGAGATCCTATGGATCCATGACCGTGTGCCAGAGGTTCAGCCTTATGGGGAAAAGATATAAAACAAGAAAAGGATCTAAATGTGTGTTTACCATCAGCCCCTCATCAGTCCTCATGGGAATCCCTGATCCGTTCCAAAGTGAATTAAAATCTTCCTCTAAGGCTTACCTCTTGGTTATCGGGTCATGTCCGTTTTGTTAGAGGTTTTCCCTTCACCCTCCCGCTTCCCTGGTTCTTGTGACGCAGACAGGAAGCAGCAAAAGACCAGAAGTCCAAAGCGCAGACAATGCCATGTTTATTGGGGTTAGTTTCCAAGGAAGCATATTCTGAAGCCCTTCACACCAGTCGGGCTGATCTCGATAGACTGATACAGTCTGTTCCCCAGTGTTCCCTTCCCAGCTCTGATGCCGCAGAGCATTTATCCCGTGTCCCCCTTCCCAGCTCTGATGCAGCTGAGCCTGGCCTGTGTTCCTGTTCCCCCCCCACACACCTTAACAAACATGATTCCAATTTCCCTTCCCCCTCCTGTTTGACCCCGTTTATATAGTAATATTCTCAGCTATACCTTAACCAATCATTTTACTGAAATGTAACGAACCAATTCTAACATATTGTAACATAATTATCTAACCAATTATATCCCACCACCCTAATTAACTTACACCTAGCAAAATTAATTATACAGCATAATGTGTGTTTACCATCAGTCCTTATGAGAATCCCTGATCCATTCCAAAGTGTATTAAAACCTTCCTTAAAGGCTCACCTCTTGGTTATCAGGTCATGTCCATTTGTTAGAGGGTTTTCCCTTCACCCTCCCACTTCCCTGGTTCTTGTCACGCAGAAAGCAAGCAGCGAAAGACCAGAAGTCCAAAACACAGATAATGCGATGTTTATTGGGGTTATTTCCAAGCAAGCATATTCCACTGCCCTAATGAAACAATTAGAGAACCAGACAGATTAACAATAGAAGAGTGGTGGCCATAAAGATAAAATAATACAGAAATGAGGGTTTCACAACCACAAGCATTGAGAAGTGATTTCTTGCCAGACAGGCTGCTGTCAAACTAAGTTTTCTTTAACCATCTTAAGATCTGTTTCTTTATCTGGTGGTGATGGGCACTATCAGGACAGGATCGTCTTCCTAACAGCCCAATAGCACCTTATTTCAGTGTGACTGGTTTGGGATGTGAGGATGTGACCCTTCGCTTCCCAGCTTATGGCTGCCCCTGCTGCTTAGCCAAAGGCCTTATTTAGACTGTAAATTCTTCAGGGCATGGGCCATCTACTGTTCTGGGTTTGTACTTGTCCTAGCACAATGGGGACCCACTGTTAGTTGCTCCTTAGGCACTAAGGTAATGAATATGATTTATAATAACAACTCTCCTGCCACTTTGAACCAAGGAAGTTGGTCTTGGGATGTTACTGCTTAAAAATGAGCTGGCGTGAAAACCATGGACTATTCCTTGTGACAAGTATCCCACAAATTCCACTGACCTCCCTGGTTTTCTTTGCCTGCAGTAGGGTTTCCAGTTTCCAAACCTGATGTGATCTCCCAGCTGGAACGAGGGGAAGAGCCGTGGGTCCCAGACCTCCAGGGCTCTGAGAAAGAAGTGCTTCCAAGAGCTGCCTGCACAGGTGAGGACTTGGTTAAACCAACTCAACAACTGTGTGGGAATGCAGGAAACATTTGGGATGCCCTACAAAGACCCTGTGAGCTCTCCAAGTTCAGGATTGTTCCCTGCAGATGTGGAATCATTATGGCAGATGTCAGTCAGAATAGCAGGGAAGCCATGAGTGACAACTGGCAGCAGTCGCTCCCCGATCTCTCTTTCCCCTGAGTGTTCTCATGAGATGCAGACCAAAACTGATCCCTTCCTCTCTCCTCTGGGGAAGGTTTTGGGGAAAATCAGCTCCTGATAGGTTTGATCTCTCCCACACATATTTTGGATTGTTCATCCCTTTTTCCATTTCTCTCTCTGAGATTTTCTTTCTTTCTGGTGCAGGTAGTGATCTATGTCTGGATTATCTCTGTCTCCCATCAGGTGATGGGCTGGTGAGTGAGAATGAGGAGGAGAAACCCCAGCAGGAAGATGCTGAGCAAGGAGAACCACATGGAACTTTATCAGGAAGATCCAAAGGGAATGTTTCCGGGAGTTATGCACTCCCAGAAAAAACAAAAGCCTGTGAGACTCAGGGGAGGCCAGAGGGAAACTTTAGTAGCCTCTCAGACCTTATAACAAGTGACAGAATCAACTTGGAAGAGACACGCTACACATGCCATGAATGTGGGAAAAGCTTCAATCGGAGCTCTGCCCTTATCAGACATCAGAGAATCCACACTGGAGAGAAACCTTATGAATGCTCTGAGTGTGGGAAATGCTTCATCGATAGTTCAGCCCTCATCTCACATCAGCGAATCCACACAGGAGAAGCGCCCCACACATGCTCTGAGTGCGGGAAAAGCTTCAGTAGGAGCTCAAACCTTATCAAACATAGGAAAATCCACACAGGTGAGAAACCTTATGGATGCTCTGAGTGTGGGAAATGTTTCTTTAATCGTTCAGGCCTCATCTTACATCAGAGAATCCACACAAGGGAGACGCCTTACACGTGCACTGAGTGTGGGAAAAGCTTTCGTCAGAGCTCTGTCCTTATCAGACATCAGACAATCCACACAGGTGAGAAACCTTATGAATGCTCTGAGTGTGGGAAATGCTTCATCGATAGTTCAGCCCTCATCTCACATCAGCGAATCCACACAGGAGAAGCGCCCCACAGATGCTCAGAGTGTGGGAAAATCTTCAATCGGCGCTCACACCTTATCGTACATCAGAGAATCCACACAGGAGAGATGCCCTACATGTGCTCTGAGTGTGGGAAAAGCTTTAATCAGAGCTCACACCTTATCAAATATAGGAAAATCCACATGGGTGAGAAATCTTATGGATGCTCTGAGTGTGGGAAAAGCTTCAATCAGCACTCAAGCCTCATTAGACATCAGAAAATCCACACGAGAGAGAACTGTAATAAATCCCTTGACTAGGGTTAGCCAAAAATTTTTTTTAAAAAAAATCATATTTGCTCATTTCCCACATAGTGATTTTTGCACCATCTTCACCGTGGTGTCTCAGCTCTACCAGATCAGTTGCCTGCTTCTGCCTTTTGCAGCTCACCCTTCTTTGGGGTCAGTCCTGTGATCTTTTCTATCAGCTCCTTTCCTTTTGAGTCACAGGAGTGTGTGTCCCTCCTGCCAGGAATGTTCATCCCTCCAGGTGGGGGGAGAGAGGTTTGATCCCAACAAGCTCCACTGAGGCAAAAACTACCTGTGCCTGACATCCACTAGGACTGTACATGGCATTGGCTGCTCAAGTTAGTGATCTTAATGTAAAAAATTGTAGTGCAGATGCAGCCCAGGTGCAGGGGTTGGCATTAGCTTTCCCCTTGACCTGACCTAAACTCCATCACTTTCCCTAGTCTAGACAAACCCTGAGCATCACGGTTATACTGTTCCCCCATTTCACAGCATTGTTGGTCATCGAGTTCTCCCTTGGGGAACAAATTGTTTCATTCCCAGTTGTTCTGATGTTGCTGCAGGTTGTGCTGGGGAGCAGATATTTTTATGATCATTTTCCACACTTAAACTATATTGAACTATAACAAAGAGCAGGAACAGGGCAGGGATAGGGGAAAAAAGTCATTTCACCCATTGTAACAACAGATGTAGTTAGGGTAAGTCAGAGGGATTCCCTTATTCCCCATCACCATCCTCCTTCAATCCGTGCTAGAGCCTAAGAATCCTTTTCCTTTCCCCTGTTGTGGGATGGGAGACTTCCAAAAGTGCTCCCTGTGCTATAGCACATGGCTAAGCACAGAGAATAAATCCCAAATAGAAGCCTGGGCACTGTGATTATTTACCAGTTTCTCTAGCACTGTTCCTACCACTGTTTCTGTAACATATTTTGTTTTTTGTGGGACAGGGTTGTTATTCCTTTGCCTAACCCCAACCTCAAAGGCCAGGGGGTCTGTTTTCTCTGGTCCCTCCCCACAGACAAATCTGACATGGTTGCACCTGCCAGGAGCAAACAAAAAGCCCCACTGGTCACACACACAAAGCAGATAGACACACACAGAAGATACAGAAGAAACTGAATTATTTGAGCTATCAACATTTCCACTTTCCCACAGCATGTTAGTTCTGAAGGTTGTTTTAATTTATTTTCTTGGAACCAGAAATGGGGAAAGAGACACTGGAGTCAGTGGAATTACAGCAGGAAGGGATAAGTCTCGTGATTCGTCACTAACCAAAGGCTTTGTGAACAGAGCGATAATGTTACTGAATGGTCTGGCTAACCCTGCAGTTAGAAACAATCAGCTCTACGGGTGGTAAATTGACAGAGGCTCTGCTGCTGATCACGAAATAGAAGCACATTACCTTTAAACAGCTGCTATTTCAATGCCTCTGAAAGTACAGAAAACAATGATCTGTGTTAAAGGAAAGTTGCCATTTCTCAGAGCCCCAATTTCTGTTGTGTGTGTACAGGAAGGTTTGAATGTGTAGCAGGTAGTTTAGTAAAGCTTAGCTATTTTATGTGTGTAACAGGCTCCTGCCCACCTGCAGCAGAGGTTTCAATCACATACGATGGCAACTTACCGAATGTCACACAAATTAGTCCATCCCTCCCCATATTCAGTCTCTGACCGGAATGTTCGAATGAGGCAGAGAACTGGGAAAGTATCGCAGTAGGAACACATTAACAAGTGGGATTAATCAGAGCTGGGCTGCAGACAGAGCCTGTTCTAGAGGTGGTGAAGTGACAGAGACACACTCCCACTAGTGCTGGCTCTGAAATAACAGCAGAAGCAGATCAAAGAGAATGAGCTCATGGGCAGCTGCCCTGTCAGTGCATCACTCACCTGGCAGGTGTTACACAAAACACAGCACTTCCCCCCACTGCCACCACTTCATTATACTGTCCATGGGGCTGTTTGTCCTGCAGGACTTTGATCTCTCCGGGTGGTCCATGGTGATCCATAAAAGAGCCATTGGGGAGCAGGAGTCATCCCAATGGAAATCTCTCCACTTCTTTCTCAGTGTTACCTTCTTAGCCCTGGCTTTGGAGATGACATTAGCCTTATCCTGTCTTGATTTTAGGTAGGATTTTGATCACCTTCTGGGGCTTGGCAGCTTACAACTTTTGAGGGCTTTTCTCTGCCTTTTTGGTCCCCGCTGCAGACAGTACATTCTAGACATAGGCATGGTGACCTCCCTGGGGATCTTGACAGCTTTAGCCAGCTTCTTGGGGGCTATTTTCCTGCTCACAGCCACTGTCTTCTTCTCATGCCTTGTCCTGGGGGCCCAGCTGCTGGTTGAATGGGAAGGAGCAGAGGGTGCTGGTGACTTTAGCCCGCACCAAGTGGCCTTTGCTCGTCAGACTCCTGAACCCCAACTGGATGTGGTTCTTGTTCTTCTGCACAGCACAGCCCTGGAGAAGAGGGATCTGCAAATGTACATTCATATGATCCCTTTGTTTAATTGATGAAAACATAAACTAGACACTTAGAGGATTAGAACTGATTTCAGCTGATGGGCAGGTGTGCTAGGTTTTTATGCATTTGGACAGTGAAATGTTGAGTGTTTACATTCATTTCAAGCATCCCCGTATAGTGGAGCTCCTGAACATAATGGAGAATGGTAATCAAAATGTTTTCCCTTTTTTTTAAAAAATAAAAAAATAAAAGAATAAGGAGAGGCTTATTAGAGGGCACTTGGATTTGAAGCAAGGACCACTTGATCTGCAGTCAAACACTCTACCACTGAGCTATACCCCCATGAGAGCAGATGCTTTCCCCATTGTAGCTGAAGCACATCAATGATTCTAATAGCAGGGGCAGGTTCTCTCTGGGGCACAGAGATTTTTCGGGGAGTTGGTGGCTCCTTTCTTTCCTCACCCTGGAGTAAACTCAGCTTTTTATTCCATGGTACATGTTTTATGGACTAACAGCAGCAGCTTGAAGAAAGAGGAGAGTGAATATCTCACTCTCAGGACTGAAGGTGGCCACGTCCCCTCTGTCTGACCGTTGCCATTGCAGGAGAGAAGGATTCAATGGAGTTGAATGCCCTGACTCAGACTAGAGACACAGAAAGGTTTTGCTGTTCGTTGAACAGCAAAGGAAATTGTGTCTATGTGAAACTGAGGAGGGACATGAAACGCCCACAGGGTGGCGCAATGCCCTAAGCTAAGGCAGGAGGGTGAAGGAATGAGGCTGAGGAATGACTGAAGTGGACTCACCTGGGATTGAAATGACATTTGTTTGTGTCGGGCAGTGAGAAATGTGACATTAACTCAGATGCAGGGTTGAGGCTTCTTTAGCTCCTTGTAGAACGTGAACTTGATTTCCCAGAAGGGAGAAAGGGAAAGTCTGGGGCGGCCTTTAGTCCCTGGCTGGAGCAGTGTGTGAAAAAGGCTCCAGAGATGCAGCTGGCAATTACAGGCCACTAAGGCTAACGTCAGTACCAGGCACATTGGGTGGAATTGTAGAGCCCAATGATTAGACACATCGGTGAACGGAATTTGCTGGGTGTAGCGGGTGGTTCCCTGCTCCTGCCCTGCGGGGCTTGAAGCGCCCAGGAGAGGGCTGGGGCTGGGGCAAGAAGCCTGGGCTGATTGGGGGAAGCAGGCTCAGCTGTGGCCATGCCCCAGTCAGGCCCAGCTGGCCCCTAGAAGAGGCTGTGAGCCAGGAGCCCAGTCAGTCTCCCTCTGCTTGTAGCGAGAGAAGGGCCTGGCTGCAGGGACCTAAGCAAGACACCTAGAGTGGGAGCAGGGCTGGGGAAGGGCCAGAGGAGCTGGGAGCTCTGGCCTGGAAAGCCCCAGGCTGCAGGCCTGACTCCAGGCTGAATAGGTGCAGGGCTGCAATGGGGCAGCCCAGGGGGAAGCAGAGGCGGCAGGTCCAAACCCCTTTGCCTGTGGTGAGTGGCTCATACTGCAGTCTGCCCCAGTGAATGGGGGCTGGATGGAGACTGGGCAGTAGCCAAGACTGAGGTGAAGTGGGGATAGTGGGTGGGGGTTCCCCTGGGAGGGGGAGACTCAGAACTTTGGGGGGTACTGCCAGGGGGTACTGCCAGGGTAAAAGGGGCACCGGGGTGTCCTGGGAGGGACAGAGAGCCAGCTGCAGTAAGGCAGATCACCGGCCTGCAGAGGGTGCTCTGAGGGCTGGAGAGCTAATTCCCAAGATGACCAGCAGGAGGTGCTGCCGGGTGAGTCTGCCCCCGCTTACATTGGGGAGGAATGAACATCCTTTTTGTAAAGGAAAATCATGCCTCACGAATCTACTATAATTCTTTGAGGGAGTCAACAAGCATGTGGATAAAGGTGATCCCGTGGATATAGTATACTTAAATTTTCAGAAAACCTTTGACAAGGTCTCTCCCCAAAGGCTCTGAAGCAAAATGGGATAAGATGGAAGGTCCTCTCTGGGATAGGTAACTGGTTCAAATGCAAGAAAGAAAGGGTCTGATTTTCAGAATGGAGAGAGGTAAATAGTGGTGTCCCCTTGGGGTCTGTATTGGGACCAGCACTGCTCAACATACTCCTCAGTGATCTGGAAAAAGGGGTAAACAGTGAGGTGGCAACATTTGCAGATGATACAAACCAACTCAAATTAGTTATGTCCAAAAGAGAGTGCAAAGTGTGACAAAGGGATCTCACCGAATGGAGTGACTGGGCAGCGAAAAGGCAGATGAAATTCAATGTGGATCAATGCAAAGTAATGCACATGGGAAAACATGATCCCAATTCTACATCTAAACTGATGGGGTCTAAATTAGCTCTTACAACTTAATAAAGAGATCTTGGAGTCACTGTGGATACTTCTCTGAAAACATCTACTCAATGTGCATCGGCAGTCAAAAAAGCCAACAAAATGTTGTGAAGTCCTTAGGAAAGGGATGGCTAGCGAGACAGAAATATCATATTGCCTGTGTATAAATCTGTGGTATGCCCACATCTTGAATACTGGAGCTGGTCCCCCATCTCAAAAAGATATATTGGAATTGGGAAAGGTACAGAAAAGGGCAACCAAAATGATTAGGGTATGGAACAGCTTCCATGTGAGGTGAGATTAATAAGACTGAGGGGAGTTTTCAGCTTGGAAAAAAGATAACTAAGTGGGGGCTAGGATAGAGGTCTATAAAATGATGACGGGTTTGGAGAAAGTAAATAAGGATGTATGAGAAGGGTAGCCGTGTTAGTCTGGATCTGTAAGGAAGTGCTATTTACTCCTCATAACACAAGAACTAGGGGTCACCCAATGAAAGGAATAGGCAGCAGGTTTAAAACAAACCAAAGGAAGTATTTCTTCACCCAACACCCAGTCAACCTGGGGAAACTTTGCCGGAGGATGCTGTGAGGGCCAAGACTATAACAGGGTCCATCAAAGAACTAGATAAGTTGATGGCAGACGGGTCCATCATTGGCTATTAGCCAGGATGGGCAGGGATACAAAACCATGCTCTTGAAGTGTCCCCAGCCTCTGTTTGCCGGAAGCTGGGAATGAGCGACAGGGGTGGATCGCTTGATGATTCCCTGTTCTGTCGGTTCCCTCGTTGGCACCTTGCATTGGCCACTGTGGGAGGATAGGATTCTGGGCTGGCTGGACCATTCATCTGATCCAGTATGGCTGTTCTTATGACCAATAGAGGGCAGTCCCCACCAGCAATATTTATATTTGGTGCACTGAAACGGCCAACTTTCCAAAGCTGACCCAAAGGTTTAGTAAAAGTGTTTTGGAGAAAAACACTAAACAGAACAATGTGAATGAAAACTGGGAGCTATTGTTTGAGGAGCTTGTTAGATGGGGCATAAGCCACGTTGCCTAATTAGCTGAGCTTGCAATGGCCTTCCACTCAACTTCCTGACATTTCTCCGTCTGCAAATGTGGTACCCATTTTAAAACCTAGATCCAATCAATTACAACATATCCGGGAAGATTCTAGGCATCAATGATCTGATCATTGGGTTGATGGCGGTAAACAAGAGCTTCCCAAGAGCCGCCCTCATCCTCTCTCCCCTTTCTGCTCCTGCATCCTCTGCAAACTTTCGAAGACAGATGCCTCGTGATGGCCTTTGCTCGTGGGGATGTTGCCTCTTGGTCAGGGCTTCAGCCCTTTTAGGGGGAAGGATGCAGCAGATGGCGTGTGGGGCGGGGGGGAGCCCAGGGCCTCCCATGGGCTCTGACCCAGGCCACTCTGAGGGCAACACTTCTTACCACCCCACTATTGTCCTAAGTTCACAGTTTATCACAGGAAGCTCTGAAGGGTGTCAGCTCACTGCTTGGTACCTCTTCTCAGCCGGGTGTGGCATGGCAGCTCTCTCCTTGGGGTGGCAGCTGCCTCTGTTATTCTGACAGATCCAGGTTGGTAACGCAGTGGTGGGCGGGATTGAACCGGGGACCTCTGGAGCTTAGTGTGTGGGCCTCTACAGCATGAACTAAAAGCCACCTGGCTGTTAGCGAGGGCTGTATAGAAGACATGTTTTATTGCTCCCGCTAAGTGATCTTGGTGCCACTAGCTGGGACACACCACCACACCCTGGAGGTGTGTGGGTTACGTACTTCCCCTAGCTGAGGAAGTGCATCCTGAGCTTCGGAGAGTTCCCAGCTGTAACCCCAGACGACCCCTGTAACAATGCGACCATTGGCGGGACACTATTGAGAGTATCAATTCAGGACAAATTGCTTGGAGCAGGGCAGTCACAGCCCGAGGCCCTTCACTATTAAAGCACGTCACAGCAGCCATGCAGAGAGAACTTTGGTTTCACCCCACTGACCAATCGGACATCATACAAGCAATTCCCTCAGCTATTCCAGTTCCCTTCTATCACCACCAGCCCCGCTCCTTATGGGGATGAATGGTTATGAAAACCAATACCTCAGTAAAAGAAAAAAGATTCTCAAAGGACTCCAAAGGACCAAGCCCCAGATGCAGGTCAATAGATGAGTCAGATCTTACCCACAAATCACGCTCTTGCAAATCCTTTAGCGTTGTTATGGAAAAATTGATCCATGTGTTGTGTTTTCAGACAGATCAGCCTGAGGCCTTTTATTGATTAGAAGCACGCAGGGGAGTACTGTTATGGAAACGGCCTCCCCGAAGCTGGTTACAGACAGCCTTATAAAGCTTAAAACCACAATCGTAATATGCAAGTTACATACATAATTTCCTTATTATTTTGCTAAAAAAAATTGCACAGTTAATGCTGATTGGAGCAGGAGTAAATTTCTTCCATATTAGGCTTTTCCTGTTCTTACTTATCTGTTCTATGCGGTTACGTCTTGACAGTAGGGGATATTACAAAATTGTTTTTCAGTCGGGGACTGTTAGGACTTTCCACTGTCTCCTCCGTGCCCCCCTGCTTGGCTTGTCTGGCCAGCCCTGGCAGCCTGACATGAGGCCTGGGCCTACGAGGCCTTGGATAACACTGGATTTTCCCTTACAACATCTAAAATATAAAAGTTTATTCACAAAAAGAAAGAAATATTGATGAGAGTTAAAATTTTTAAAGGAATTAATTACACACAGTAATGGCAAAGTTCTTGGTTCAGGCTTGCAGCAGTGATGGAATAAACTGCAGATTCAAATCAAGTCTCTGGAGAACATCCACAGCTGGGATGGGGCATTCAGTCCTTTGTATAGAGCTTCAGTTTGTAGCAAAGTCCCTCCAGAGGTATGAAGCAGGATTGAAAATAAGATGGAGATGAGGCATCAGCCTTTTCTAGCTTCTTGCCATGTGGTCTTTGCTTTCTTTGTCCCAAGGACACTCTATCTAGCATGTGGCATAGAAAAACCTTAGAGTTCTGTCCATAGGCAGGTCCCTGCAGACCTTGCTGAGCCACAGGGTGTATCTGCCTTCTCTCAGTGGGTTGATTGTATAGCTGATGGTCCTTAATGGGCCATTAAGCAGGCTAGGCAGAACTGACACAAACTTGTCTGGGGTGTTCCCCGGAAGCAGAGCACAAGTTTGAAATAAGGGCAGCATAGAGCCAATATTCATAACGTCAACTACAAAAATGATACACATCTAGAGATAGCATCATTATAATCAGCCAATCAGAACCTCTCCATAGACCTCTTACACGACAACCTTTCTACAATATTGGCTGCAAATATAGAACCGTGGTCGCAACGGTGATCTATACAGTTACAGATTATGTCAATAACATCACAGGAGGTGACACGGCATCAGTGAGACTGATACTGGAATACTGCCTCCAGTTTTGGTGTCCTCATTTGAAAAAGATGTTGTGAAATTGGAGCTGGGGCAGCAAAGAGCCACCAAATGTTCTGAGGACTGGAGAAAAATGCCTTCTACTGAGCTATTGAAAGAGCTCAACCTGTTTAGCTGATCAAAAGAAGATTGAAAGGTGACTTCATTGAAGTTTTGAAGGGCCTTAATGGAGAGAAAAGATTGGGTATTAAAGGGCTCTTGAATCTAGCAGAGAAAGGCCTAACAAGACCCAATGGCTGGAAGGTGAAAAGAGACAAATTCGTATTACAACTAAGGCACAAATATTCAACAGCGAGGATGATTCATCACAGGAACAAAGCTACCAAGGAAAGTGGTGGATTCGCCATCTCTTGATGTCATTTCATGAAGACTAGATGCCTTTCCGCAATGTGTTTGCCCCAAAAGTAGCTATTGTGTCATACAGGAGGCCTGTGATACGCAGGGAGTCAGATTAGATGCTCTAATGGTCTCTTCTGGCCATAAAGTCCACTAATTTCTAAAAAACTGAGTGTAGCATTGGGAGCAGCGTCTGAGGTTTCCCTGTCTAGCCGGCTTGCTGCCTAGAACGAACACTCCTGGAGTGGGGTGATCCGCGGGGAGTAGCTCAAACCTCCAAAGGGCCTGGCCAGGGGCAGGACATTGGCCCAGCAAGGGAGGGGTGTGGCACTGACATCACAAAGGCCTTTTGCAGGACCTCAGACTATTGGTCCACGGTGGTGGGGAGGTGGTGACCTCACAGAGAGATGCTGACATCAGCCAGGCAGGATGGGGTGAGGGGCCAGGGAAACCTCAGAGACCCCTGTGGCTTTGCTTCAGCAAGTCTCCTTCTCCAGGTCTCTCTTTGAGGACTGAGAGAGTATTCAGGTTCACAGACGTGAGTGCCAGGAGGAACCTCTTTCAAGTTTTCTCCTTCCCTTGTAGTGATTTTACTAGAAAACAGCCGTCCCTGTTTAGAAGGTAAGAGCCTCCTCGAGGTGTGAAACCTGTTCAGTCTGATCCATCTGTTGCGGGGGAGTGCTCTGCAGTTCCCACTGTGGGAGGTCCACCCAAAAATGTGGGGCTGAAATAGTGCTCGGGCAGTGATCCCCACCAGTGACCTGGGCCATCCTTTGGGCTCTCTGGTGAGAACCCTCAGCCTCCCGTCCTCAGTCTCTACCCTGATTGGCTGAGCAGGGGGTTATTGACAGGGAGGAGACTCAGGTCCTTGTTGGTCTCTTTCAAGACCAAGGAAATAAGTCAGAACCAGTTCCGTGTTTGATGAATTTTGCTGTTCTCTGCATTAATGGTCTCTGAGCAGTTCACGATTCTCTCTGACATTGCAGTTCTCCTCAAATTCTTGCTGAATAATTACTGTCACTGTTGTTGGTCTGGACCTCATCACAGAGCACTTTATTCAGGTCATTCAATGTCTGAAATTCAAGATCTGATGGTTAGTTTGTAAAAGCAGCAGAGAGTTCTGTGGCACCTTATAGACTAGCAGATGTTTTGGAGCATGAGCTTTCGTGGGTGAATACCCACTTCGTGGGATGCATGTAGTGGAAATTTCCAGGGGCAGGTATATTGAAAATCAGGGCTCTTGGGTCCTATTCCCAACTCTGCCACTGACTGGCTGTGTGACCTAAGAGAAGTCAATTCTCCTTTCTCAGCCTTAGCTTCTCCCTCTTTCGAGTAGGGATAATATTGATCTGCTCCTGCCTACCTCACGGTGGGTGGAGGCAGGGCCAGCTCTAGGTTTTTTGCTGCCCCAAGGAAAAAAAAATGTTGGCTGCCCCCACCCCAGCCCTGGGCTCCCCCCACAACCCTTGCTGCCCAAGCCCTGGGCTCTACCGCCCCCACCTGCACCCCCTGCTGCCCCAGCTCTGGGCCTTCCCCCCACCCGCACCCCCCTGCTGCCCCAGCTCTGGGCTCCCCCTTCCCCACCAGTGCTCCCTCACCCACACACCCTCTGCTGCCCCAGCCCTGGGCTCCCCTCCCCACACCTGCACACTCCTTCTGCCCCTGCCCTGGGTCACTGGTAACTTGCTCCCAGGATGGATCATTCAGCAGGAATTTTGGATGTGCACAGAACACAGACAGGACTGGTTCCCGCATGGTTACAGAACTGCAGTAAAGTGGAACAATTTTCAGCTTGTGTGATTGGAGGATCTCTGGATGCATATTATCAGACTGTCCTCCATAAATGAGGAAAAGTTGAGGTGCCTTTATTATTCTTTTTTTCTATGGGGAATTTGCCAATGCAATATCACTGTCTTCCTTTTAAAAAACAAAACTAGAAAAAAAATGGCAATCACTGTTGAAAATAGCAATTCCAGTCCTAAAAACCACTGGGAAGCATTTCTTGCTCAATTTTATCTAGTAGGATGCCCCTGGAACAACAGGAGAGAGAAACCTGCATCGCTGAAAGTGCAGCCATGGAGACACCACACAGCAGCCTTCCCTAGTAGGGGCAGGGGGGCGAGAAGGGACATCATCCGAGCTCCCTGCATCCAGGTCACTTTCCTCAGCCGGGCTGCGTCAGGGGAGGGCAGAGAGCAGCAGCTTCTGATGCTCCCCTCACAGCCCAGCCCAGGTGGGGAAAGTGACCAGGACGCAGGGAGCACATAGTGTTGCTCCTCGCGCCCCCCACCCTCTGTGGGGCCACGGAGGAGCATTGGGGCAGGGGAGAGCAGTGAGCACCTTTGCACGGCCACATGGTGCCCTTTGACCCCCTGAAGCCCTGGGCGGCTGCCGGGGGCCCCACCCCTAAGGCCGGCCAGGCTCCCCAGCACGAACAGCAGAGACACAGGGAGACTGGCCACCCACTGAGCAGAGGTAGCCTGGGCGGCTCGTAATGGAGGCTCGGGGGGGGCTCAGCCTCCCCAAACCTTGCGTCGCCAAGGGGACAATGGGGCCCATGACTAGGGGCCCTGGCCAAATTGGGCCCCCCCTGGGAAAGTCTCCCCCATGTCAGCCCCAGGGCTGGAGGAGCTCCCACTCCCTGCTACGGCCCGGGGGCTGCAGCAGGGGCACAGAGCGTCTCTGGTCTCGGGGCCGCAGCGGGGCCGGGGTAAAGGAGTGACAGGGTGGGGCCAGTGGGGGAAGGGGTGGAACAGAGGTGACAGTGGGTGGGGCCGTGGGTGGAAGGTGTGGAAGGGGGTGGAGCCACACACAGACGTGGGGGGGGGTCATGGTTCCGGTGCTGGGGCCCCCGCACTTGTTCTCCCTTTCCCTGGACTTTGGCATCACCAGCCCCTGCTTAGCGAGTAGGGGTCAGTGGTCCCCAAAATGTGGGGTGTGACTCCTAGGGGGACACAGAGGAAGATTGATGGGGGCACCTCAGGGCCTGAGCCAGTCCCCATGGAGGGCAGGGAGGGAGCCCCACTCAGCCCCACTCTGTCCCAGCTCTTCCCCAACCCCACCCTCAGCCTGGGCCCCTGGCTCCCAGCCCGGCCTCGACCCCCTTACCCCTGTCCGCACCCCTCTCTCCAGCAAGCAACGGCCCCACTCCCAGCCCTGGTTCTCGACCGCGGCTTCCGAGGGGCCACAGCCATGGATACGAGGGCGGAGTGTGAAATGTTTGGGGACCACTGGGTTAGGGTGACGTCCTCAATCACTTCTCTGCAGTCCAATGAAAGCGATTCCTCCCCCACCCACCCCTCCGTCAGGACGGCCTAGGTACATTCTGCTGCCCTTCACTCGTACAGGAAGGAGAATAACATTTCATTTCACTCAATGCTAAAGTGATTTGCAACCCACCACCATCCCAAACTGGTCATTTTGGGGAAGCAGCCCCATCATGCTGCATAGCTAGGCAGAGTAGGGGTGTCTATGCAAACACGGCCTGTTCCTGAAGTCTTCCCCCAGCTCATCACTAGATGTGAGTGGGGAGCTCGTTCAGCCCCTGCTTACGCTTAGTATTGGGAAACTCCTTAGTGTCCCTATCTCTGCCGGCCTTAGATTTCTCCTCCTGTCCATTTCTTGATAGCTCAGATGAGGTGGCTGAGTGGTTAAGGTGATGGACTGCAATCCATTGTGCTCTGCACGCATGGGTTCGAATCCCATCCTTGTCGGAGGCATATAGTCTTTACTCCTCCTTTATAGACAACCATCTTTCCCCCTTGGTACAATGACAGCTCTAGCAATGTTGCTTCCTGCAAACAAAAACCTTCTGATAAACTCAGACCCCTCCGTTGCTTTAAATAAAATGTCTAAATCCCACATTTCTAAAAAAAAGTTTTTCTCTAGTCCTGTATTTCTTAGCTTTTCTCTCAAAAGGGAACAGCCTCATAATCTCCCCCAAACACCCTGGGACCTCCACAAATTATTAAAATACCCCCATCCTGAGCAAGGCCACAATAGTGAACCAGAGCTAGTGTCTAGGCCAAGCTGTTCTGAAGGAGGCAACTCAACCATTTTCTCTCTGCTTCCCTTGGCAAAGTCTGACTGAGAAAACAAAATTCCCCAAACTGAAAATTTTCTGCTGAAAAACCACTACTAGTCTGTTTGGGGACTTTGGTTTCAATGTATTATTAATATTCTCTTTTGATTTCTGAATCAGTTTTGTCATCCAGGTGTGTTTCCAGCTGTTGAGTTGTGGGGGAGAGAGGCCAACTCATAATGTCTCTACCCCCCCTTTCATAGTTTCTTCCAACTGGCTAGGAAGTACCTTTGCTAGGATGTGAGTCAAGCAGTGTCCATTGTCGCTGGGCTATCTCGGAGAAGTCTGCATTGTACACGGTTCCTGGGATAGTCCTTGGGAGTGTGGATCCCTTTAATGGGCCAGCAGT
Source organism: Mauremys reevesii (assembly GCF_016161935.1). Classification (NCBI taxonomy): domain Eukaryota; kingdom Metazoa; phylum Chordata; order Testudines; family Geoemydidae; genus Mauremys; species Mauremys reevesii. Next base: position 22,589,131 of record NC_052636.1, on the reverse strand, counting down.
GGGTCTGGCTCCTCCCTTGTCACACCTGAAAGGCTGGTGGGGGGCATTTCCCAACCTCATCTCAGTAACACACACAGAGCAAAACTTCCCAGCCAATGCTACACACACAATCCAACACAATATTAATGTTCAACAGACCAAGACTTTTGAAACGATACCTCACCAGGCAGACTTTGTACAAACCGTATCATCATTGTATGAGACTGGTGAATATGGGGCTTCCAGGGTGCTGCTTTGAGCACAGCGAGCCACCCCTGGGCTGACATTGCAATGGAGACGTACCCTTAGAGTCCATCTCTCCTGGGATAAAGATGGCAGCGTGGCTGGCCTGGACCATCTGACGTGGGCTCATGAAGCTAAAGCTGTGGGGCTAAAAACTGTGGCGCAGATATTTGTGTTCACACTGAAGCCTGGGTTCGGAAACCCTCACCCCTCGTGGGGTCTCAGAGGTTGGGCTCAAGCCCATATGGCGTATCTGCCTTTTCTCAATGGGGCGATTGTGTAGCTGATGGTCCTTAATGGGCCATCAAACAGGCTAGGCAGAACTGACACCAACAGTGGTCACAACGGTGATCTATACAGTTACAGATTCTGTCAATAACGTCACAGGAGGTGACACGGCATCAGTGAGACTGATACTGGAATACTGCCTCCAGTTTTGGTGTCCTCATTTGAAAAAGATGTTGTGAAATTTATAGACAACCATCTTCCCCCTTTGGTCCAATGACAGATCAAACAATGTTGCTTCTGTTACCTGAAATTGGGCCAGCTAGTAAGCTTAGGGAGGACTAATGACCCCCCAGAGTTTGGTAGAAAGCAGCACGTTTATTATACTGACAGCTAAGTTCAAAAGAAGGCGGGGGGGGTCACACTCACACTCCCAGGACAGGCCTGGCATTGGAGATGTCAGGATCCTTTAAGGTAAGTGTCCCCCAGCGCCACGATGGACGGTGCGATGAAGGTAAGTCTTCCCGAGGCGCGATGGAATGTAACACAGCGAACCACTGGCCAGGCGGTCGGGGCGAAGGGCATTCACTGGAGGTACAAGCTTATGAGTGACTCCTGAGCACAGGGCCCCTTCCCCTTTTAAGGACCTGCTCCTCATGGCCTGCGACTGGAGATGACTTGGCTGCATCTGGCAGGTCACACTCCACCTCAGCCAGGGTCCATGCAGTGTCCCTGCTCTGGGTGTGTGAGTGCTGCCTAATGAGAGTCCCAGACACCTTGTCTATCTAGCAGCTCTTCTGATCTTCCAGCTGTTCAACCAGCCCCTTCATCCCACAAGCATTGCAGGAGGGGGGGGGAGGGGGAAAGCCACTTCACAGGCATTCAGAGAGGGAGAGGAGACAAGCTGGGGGAGGGGGGGAGTGTAACAGACCTTTTGGGCATACAGGTTATATGGAGCACACAGATCACTGCTGCTCCTACAACAGTTCTCAAGCAGCATGTTTCTTACTTTGCCCATCTGCCAATTTTGATGATTATCGATGGAAATATTTTGCCATTGGGTTCTGTGTTTACACAGAAATTGACATTTACCAACAAATACGTAATTCTTCCAAACCTGCCTAGTCTGCAGTTGGTGGGTTTAGAGGGACACATTCACTCTCTCCAGTCCCCATGCCAGGCCTGTGCTCTCAACTTCCCACACTGCTGGGATCCTTCCCTGGTCTCCCCTCAGACCTCTGCCCCCCACCCCCACTTCTGGGATCCCCTCCCCACACTGTCCAAATCCCCTGCTAGCAGGATCCCTTCCTGTTCCTTTCATTTCCTGTCTCCACTCTGGGCAAAAGCTCTGCACGGTTCCCACAGTGGAAGTTGATCCCAGGTCATCTGGGTGAAAACCAGGAATCCTGACCACTAGCCCATATGGGACTATTGGTGCCTCTGACAAAGTGGGGATTCACCCACGAAAGCTCCTGCTCCAATACGTCTGTTAGTCTATAAGGTGCCACAGGACTCTTTGCTGCTGTTATTACTACAACTCTCTAAGCCAACCCCTCATGAGCGCAGCAGGGACTAGCGTGACCGGATGTCCCGATTTTGGGTCTTTTTCTTATATAGGCTCCTATTACCCCCACCTCCCTGCCCCGATTTTTCACATTTGCTGTCTGGTCACCCTAGCAGGGGCTGCACACAGGGCTGCATTAACCCTTCAGGTGCTGAGGTTTCCCTCTCTCCATCCCCAGTGCCTGTGATCAGGAAACAGACATCAAGGCTCCCAGGTGCTGCACAGACCATGACTGAGATCGGGACCCTGTATTGCGCTAGGTGCTGTACAATCCCTGGCCAACACTGGGACACCCAGGGGTTCCCCTCAATTTCCCTGAGCCTCTGCTGCCCAACTGCTTCTGACTCCATCTGGATAACCCAGGAGCAGCGACAGGGTTTCTGGCGCCCTAGGCAAAATTTGGGGGGCGGCATTTTGTGCGCTACCCATGGAGCGCACAGGAGCTTCCGGTTCCACTCCTGTTGCGCTGCCGAAGAAGGACTCTCCGCCGAAATGCCACAGGCGACAGTGGCAGCCATTGAGCTGCTCAATTGCCTGCTGCTGTTTTCCGCGACATGTTGGCGGAGGGTCCATCTTTGGTGGTGCAACGGGAGCGGAACCGGAAGCTCCCTGGCGCCCCGTGGGGAGCGCACAAAATGCCACCCCCCGAATTCTGGCACCCTAGGCGACCACCTAGGGTCGCCTAATGGAAGCGTCGGCCCTGGAATCACCCCCCTCCCGCAAAAAAACCCACCTTTCCAAACAGTCCTTCTTTCCCTGCCCCCTGATTCTGCTTTCACACCCTGGGCCCATCTCCTCTCTTCGTCCCTCCCCCCTCCCCCAGGTGAGCAGAGATGGAGGCAACTTCAGTGGCTGGAGCCAGCCCCAGCGAGCGCTGCAGCCCGCCCGGAGGGTGTTTGCAGACACAGGAAGGGAGCAGCTGGGAGCGGAGGGTGCTGGGAAGGAGGCAGGAGAACAAATCCCAGAGACCCAACATGGGGCAGCTCCTGTGGGTGGGGCTCTGGCACAGGCCGGGGGCGGGGCAGCTCCTGGGGGCGGGGCTCTGGCACAGGCCAGGGGTGGGGCAGCTCCTGGGGGTGGGGCTCTGGCACAGCCCAGGGGTGGGGCAGCTCCTGGGGGCGGGGCTCTGGCACATTGTGACGCAGGAGCCCGGACTCAGCAGCTGCTCCCTGGTGACCACGTGCTGCCAGCAGCGCTGGAGCCGCGGGAGGAGCCGCTGTTCTCAGCTGCAGCCAGGATCTGCCACAGGTGTGATGACACATTGTGCAACCCTCCCGTTTTGCAACCAGTTGCAGTTTCTGCCACACAACGTGACCATCTGTGCTCCTGCTCAGGACTTGCTGCCGCCTGGTCCATGGGGTTGCGAATCAGGAGGGACAGGGTTTGTGGTCGAAAACACTCACATTCTGCTTCCTCCTGGCTAATGTGCCAAATTGACCTATTGCAGGGGTCTGGGGGGTTCTGCGTTTTAATTTAATTTTAAATGAAGCTTCTTAAGCATTTTAAAAACCTTATTTACTTTATATACAACAATAGTTTAGTTATATGTTATAGACTTATAGAAAGAGACCTAAAAATATTAAAATGTATTACTGGCATGCAAAACCTTAAATCAGAGAGACTAAATGAAAACTCGGCACAGCACTTCTGAAAGGTTGCCGAACCCTGATCTTTTGGAAGATTGAGGCACGCGCTTTCACTTTTCTGTGTATGAATACGTGAAAAGGGAGGTAAGGTTTGGGGGTACAGAGCACTCCCCTGACCCCAAGGTGATAACCAGAGTGGCCCCTTTCATTGGTCCAGGGATGGTTGCAAATCTGGAGGGATGGGGTTTGTGGTAGAAAACACTCACGATCTGCTTCCTCCTGGCTAATGTGCTGGCCTTCTACCTGTACCGAACCAGGCTGTTCAGGAAGTCCTTGCAACTATTCGTTGCGTCAGCCAAGCGGATTAGGGGGCACCCAGTTTCCATCCAGCGCATTTCCTGCTGGATCACCTTGTGCATACACATGTGTTACGACTTGGCAGGGGTTACCCCACCGCCTATAGTGAAGGCGGATTCTATGAGAGCGCAAGCCTCGTCGGCCGCCTATGTCACCAACATCCCTATCCAGGACATATGTAGGACTGCCACGTGGTCATCTGTCCACACTTTTTCCTCGCACTATGCGATCGTCTCCCAAGCACAGGATGACGTCGGGTTTGGTAAGGTGGTACTCCATCCTGATAACCCTTAAACTCCTACCCACCTCCATCAGATATAGCTTGGAGTCACCTACTGTGGAATACACAGGAGCAGTCACTCGAAGAAGAAAGGACAGTTACCTGTTCCGTAACTGGCGTCCTTCGAGATGTGTTGCTCTTGTCTAGTCCACATCCCAGCCTCCTTCCCCTCTGTCGGAGTTGTCTGCCAAGAAGGAACTGAGGGTGGGGGGAGTGCGCAGCTCCCCTTATAGCGCTATAGAGGCGCCATTCCAGGGGTCACAGCAGTGCTCCAAAAATTTCCGGCACTGGTGCATGTGGCGGGCACGCACACCTACTGTGGAATAGGCCGGAGCATCACATCTCAAAGAACACCAGTTACGGAACAGGTAACTGTCCTTTTTAAAGGATGTCTAGATTTCATTCCTGTAGTAACAGAACTGGTGATAGGAAAGCAGGAAGAGAGAGGGGTGTGTGTGTGCGTGTACAGCTTAAATTGGTTAAATAGTCTAACTTTCAGTACTCAGTGTTTCAAAAATGTCAGACTGCCAACCTGTGTCGTAGAGATGTCTTCTGTTTTTTAAAAAACCCATGAATAAAGCTACTTTAAGGGAAACTACTGCTTTGTCCAACCCTGAAGAGCTATTAGATCTTTGCTCACCAATTCTCAAAAACTCGTATTTGCTATGCCTTTTTGGTGACTTTAGTATTATGATCTATTATAAATAAAGTGCATTTCATTGATTGATTTTAAAATGAAATTAGTAACTGGAAAAAATGGCCGGTATTTTTTTTAAACCTGTGGCAATTATAAGCTACTGTATTCTGTCGTTTAGTTTCTAGAATCAAAAGTATATCTAAGTACAATCTGACGTTCTCCTGCAAAATGCCGGCTGTGCAAATCCTTCTGTGGCTGGATCATTCTTGGGTTTTTATTTTAAGTACAAAGTAAATACGTATAACACATTTAAACGTATGTAATTAGTAATTTGATATGTTGGGTGGTGCCTCTTTTTATGTGTTTACTCCCCTGGTGTTAGAACCTGGCTATGCCACTGCTGTAGAGGGCTCATCACCCAGCAGCTGGGGGCCACCATGAGGCTCAGCAGGGCTGCTGGCCACGGGGCCAATGGGTGTGAATGGGCTGGGTGGGATCTCGGGAGTCACGTCTCAGGGATCTGCCCCACTCCCCAGCACTGCTCCAGCTCTGAGCTGTCTCCACTGCCTGGGACCTGTGGGGCTCACCTGCCTCCCCGGGGGAAGAGCCACCTGGGACTGGTGCAGAGGCTGGGCCAGTTTCAGCCAGTCACAGGGAACAGTGGGGGTGGGGGGAGGCTCAGCTGGGTCCTGAGGGAGCCTGGCCCGGGTAGGCGCTGCTCCTGCTCCAGCCTGGCTGCTTCCACCACTCCCAAGGGGCCGGAGTTCTCCTGCCCCAGGACCAGCTCTGGCTGCGCTGCCAGCTCAGCCTGGCAGACACAGTCACCTCCCATCAGGGCCGGCTACTGTGGCTGGGGGTTAGGGTGTGGGAGAGGTCTCTTGTGGGTCTGGGTAGGTGCTGGGCACAGGGGGGTGAGGAGATCTGTGTGTGTTGTGGGGTTGTCAGTGGGGAGATCTGTGTGTGTCAGGGCACTGGGAAGTGTGGGGTCTGTGTGGGCACTGTGCAGTTGTGGCAGTGGGGGCCACAGGGCAGTGAGGGGATCTATGGGGACTTTGGCCTGGTCTACACTACGCGGGGGTGTCGAACTAAGTACGCGACTTCAGCTATGCGAATAGCGTAGCTGAAGTCGAACTACCTTAGTTCGAATTTCCTACCTGTCCAGACACCGCGGGATCGAACTCTGCGGCTCCCCAGTCGACTCCGCCACCGCCGTTCGCGGTGGTGGAGTTCCAGAGTCGACGGGAGCGCGTTTGGAGTTCGAACTATCGCATCTAGATTAGACGCGATAGTTCGAACTCCGAGAAGTCAAACTCTCCGCGTCGACCCGGCGGGTAAGTATGGACCTACCCTCTGGGTGGGGAGGTGCAGAGCACTGTGCAGCTGTGGGGG